>NC_133618.1:669338147-669638147 GCF_048593235.1 Sminthopsis crassicaudata
CTATCTCTACCCAAACTTGCTTGAGCAGAATTTACCTTAGACTAGAAATTCATTGTGTAAAGTTAGCTGGAATCAGATAGAGGAAAATGTTAGCTCAGCATCATTAGACTAAGATTTTGAAATGTGAATAATAGAGAAAAGAAGGAACTCTGGGTCTTTCCAGATCATTGCTTATAAACAATTATTTCCCTTACTAGAAAAATGTAAACTCTGAAATGTCATTGCAAGCTACATGTTCTAAAAATAAGACCAGTTTAGCCAAGTTTAGAGCTCAGAGTAGCCCTATTACTGGGAATTTTGGGGGGATCCTATTTAGAAAACCCTCCAAACCAAATAGAGAAGCATAGTGTTATGAGCAGAACAAGTGGAGAGAAGATCTATAGTTCTGAAAGAACTCATGGATATACAAAATTCGAAGATTTTCGATGCATTTTATATCAAGGAATAGTGAATAGGAGCTATACTTGAAACCAAGTTCAAGTATCATCTTGGCATATTAGTTGTGTTGATCTCAGACAAGATGAAAGGAGACATAAAGAAAGTGCTTTGCAAACCAAAATGGGTCATATAAACACTATCAGTTTGTGTTCTTGTTAGACAAGTCAAAGACATGAAGGAGAGAATATTGGATTTGGAGTCTGAAAATTCTGAATTCTAATGTTGTCTTAAAAAATTATTAGTTATAGAATTCTGGCCAAGTTTTTCAACCTCTATCTACCTCTATTAGTTCATATGTAAAAAGGGATAATAATTGTACTATCTCCTAGAGCTATTGGGAGTATAAAATGATAGGCTATGTGGAAAGAGCTTTTTTGACCTTAAATGGCTATAGAAATGTTAAAGATTATTAACCTTTCACTGTTCTAGGCAACTATGAAAGAATAAGTTACAGAACACATTCTAACCTGCATGAAGTTATTTTCCTCACAAGGAATTTCCCTAGATGAATAAAATCACAAAATATAATCCCTGTTTTGGTCCTGTTCCACTGATCTTCACAATTTTGCGAAGAGAACACTGGTCTTATCTTACAAATATACCTGTGAAGAAAATATAAATGGAGAATTTATAACTTATCCATGTGCTAATATTGAAGTGCTGTAGTAAGAAAAATAATCATGAAAAGAAAGCTGAATTTATGGTGGTTTTTATTATTTCTTCCTTCTAAATTTTACAAATCCCATCTTGGTACAATGAAGAAAATCTCAGCCCTTTACCAATCTTAAAGAACTATAGAAATACTAGTTAGCTATTATTTTCCAAGCCTGGTTTCCTGAAGAATTGCTATGACTGACATGTTTTCATGAATTCTTTCAAAAGTAAAGATAATTGAGTTACTGAAAAATAATTCTAGAATAAAACTGAAACTAGAACAGAAAGTACAGATCCCTGTCCTCTACCTGAAACATCATATTGCACAACATTCCCTGACTTCAGGGCACCCAAACTTTCATCGGGACTGTTGTCTCACCTGTGTCTATCCCAATGAGTCCTTCATTCATGTCCTTCCAGAAGTTCACCAAAGAAGAGTCATCCGATATGCTGAGAAACTTCAACAATTTTCCTTGATGTTTCCCAGATACCAGTGGAGTCCTTGAGGTGTCCGTTGATTGTCTTTCACTTTAATTCTATAACTGGTCAATCTTATTTTTTTTTTTCCTTTTTTCTGATCATATCTTTTTTGATGAAAGTCTTTATTTCTTCATAATATCTTATTTGTACTGTGCTCAATATTGCAAACAAAGGAGAAAAAATCTTAGCTTTGGGAAAATCACTCTATGAAACATGTTAATTAGATTAGAATTGCTTTGTTGTAACACAGGCTGTCAGGTGTCAAATTACAAAATTAATGAAACTGCATATTTATTAGATGAAAATCAGCTGGTACAATTGATTCTGTCAGCTGTCAAATGCTCAAACAGGCTTTATAAACAGGAATATGTTGATTTAATTATTTGTATATCTGGAGAAGGAAAGAACAAACCACTTCAATATATTTGCCAAGAAAACCCCATGGATATTATTGGCTTGCAATGGTTCATAAGGTCATGAAGAGTTGAATACAAGTGAATGACTGAATAACAAATATTGTGTGTGTCTAAATATTATATATGTATGTGTACATTTAGACATACATATTTATGTACACAGAGATATAATATAAACATGCATAGATACATCTTGGTATATATATATATATATGTATATATATATATATATATATATATATATATATATATATTTCTTCAGCATCATTTTATTACTTATTTACATTGTCGTTACATTCAGTAAAAAAAAACCCTTGATAAACAGCCACTATATGTCACAATCAGGCTAAATTCTGGAGATTCAAAGAAAGAATGATGATGACTGATGATGATGAAGAAAAAGAATAGATAAGCAACAAATTTAATAAATCAATAAATAAGGAGAGAGGGACAGAGAGACAGAAAAGGAGAAGACGGAAGTCCCTTCTCTCAAGAATCTAGGTATATTAATTGAATTTCAAAGATTCAACCTTTTCAAGATCATAGATCCAGAAGTAGAAGGAAAATTATAGGTCATGTACTCCATTTTTTTTTAAATTTTACAAATGATTACAGTAATACCCATAAAGAGCAATGTTCAAGCTCGTATAGCTAGTCAGTTACAGAATAGGTATCAAAATTCCAATTCTGTGACATCCTGGAAAGCTTGGACATGAATTATAAATCATAATAATTTTGAGTCATTCTATTGTCTTTATATTTTTTATTGTTAGAATATTTTATATATTCTTAAAATAAGAAAAAAATATTTTGTGACTACAGGAAACAGGGAAACATAAAAATGATTTGATTAATAACCTTAGATTTTGCAATGCAATTGTATTTATTAGAAATATAAATATTCTGTAAATTATGTAAAATATATTAAGTAAAACATAAATTACTCAGCTTAGTTTTAAAATTACACCTCTGACTAGCTATGCAATTCTACATTTTGTTTCTCTAAGCCTTTGTTTCCTTATTTGGAGAAAAAGCCATGATGATTCCAGCTCTTTCAAGGGGTTGTTACAATGAGGGTCAAATGAGGCAATGGGCATAAAACGATTTGTCAATCTCTTTGTTACTCCCAATGACAGGAATAGAGTGGAAAGAGATCAAGGAAGTCCAGTTACAATATTACATTTTAGATATAAAATGATATATTGAACATGTATTGGTGAACCTGCCATCTTGGGGGGGGAGGGGAAAAATTAGAACAAAAGGTTTGGTGATTGTCAGTGCTGTAAAATTACCCATGCATGTATCTGGTAAATAAAAAACTATATAAAAAAAAAGATATAAAATGATAAATATCCCTGGATATCAAATGGCTTACAATATTCATTATCTAGGCTGAATATACCTGAATGAGTCCAACTATTATATCATTGATCTGAAATCAGAGGACCTGGGCATGAATCTGTGGGTTTGGCTTGGCAGCCTCTATGACACCTTCCATATCCAGATTGTATGATTCTCAGTCAACTCTAAGCAATTCTGGGAATTCTTCTCCCAATCTCTTTTGCACTTGACTTTCACCTTTTATTTTACCTCTATCACATTATAATGGAAAGATCATTTCATGTCAGTGACCAATGGAAAAAGTTTAAGAAGCCTTATCATAGAGCAATGGTTCCCAATGGGCAGAACAAAGCTACTTGGGTTCCTAAGACTCATGATACAACAAAAGCTCTTACAGAAGGAGATACTCAACAAATCTGTCAAGCAGTCCCAAGATCCAAAACTTTGAGAACTGTTTAGTCTTGGCTTTTACTTCTCTGATAAAAGGAGCTTTAATGTTCCTTTTTCATTGTCTTACTTTTGGATCCCATAAGCTGTATAACTAGGTAAAAGGGCCAAAGAAGAAATGTCATCTCAGAGACCAAGCCTATTCTAGCTTTTATAAACTGCCCATAAATAACCTCAAAGTGAAAGAGAGGCTGATGGCCTCATTTGAGATATTAATTCATTTTATTATTATTATTAACCAATTATTAACTAATTACTAAGATGAAAATCAATTACACTTTGCCCTGAAACAACTATAATAATAACTCAACTTTTATATATTGCTTTAAGGTTTTCCAAATGTTTTACACACAGATATGATTACAAGTGTCTGTTCATACTGCTTCAATGGACTGGGAATGATCAACTACAAGCCTTCCAGCAAAATGGAATAAGGCTTTAGCATCTGCTCCCCCTGTCCCTTTTACAGGCCTGGGCACTATCACTTGCCCAGCTGAGCCTTTAAAATTTCTGGGCCTTGCCAACTGTACCACCATAGAACTCTTAGGACTTCCAGGTTTTTCCATCTGCCTTGCAGTTGACTTCTCTTAAAGTTTTGTTTCTGAATTGCAGTGTTGAGAGAAAAGATTGTGTCATTTTTGCAATGAGCACAATGTTTGGCTCAATCACTTCCTGTGTTTTTTTGTCTTTCTTTATAGCAGCCATCTTTTCATTCATTTACTAGTTCATTCGTTCAACCAGGGTAATAAAGACCTTCAAATTCATTCCACAGGAGCTCAGTTGAAGGGAGTGGGAATGTTTAGATTGGAAAAGCAAAGATTTGGGGTTGAGTAGGAAGCTTTTCTTCAAGTTTTCTCAGTCACCTGGAATAAGGTTCAAACTTCATCTGTTTGGCACCTAAGAGTAGAATCAGGCACCATGGGAGCAACTGTCAATAGGCAAGTTTAGGTTTGATAAAACAAACAAACAAACAAGCAAACAAACAAAAACAATACTCTATAACAGAGAATGGATCAGTATGAAATGGGATGTTTTAGGAGTGGTGAGAGAATTGAGGGGATTAGGAAAGCAGATGATTAATTGTAAGAATTGAGTGAACCACATTGCCTCCATTTTATGAAAATTCTGAAGTTCATTTCATTCTATTTCTTTTCCATTCAACTATGGATCTAGCCCAAATTCTCGCTTATAAAAAGTATTATTCAATTGTGGGAACTGGGAGAAAAACTTACTGCATTGTTTGAACATAGACCTTCATGACTGGGAAGCTAGATTCCCTCTACATGCTATTTAGAGGCTCTTACCCTACCATATCCTAGATTACGTTGACCAAAAATTCAGAAAGATCTAAAGATGCATGCAAGGAACTTTTCTTACAATTATGCATCTCAAAGAGAACCATCTGTACCCAGAGAGAGGACTGTGGCCTGAGTGTGGATCACAACATAGTATTTTCACTTTTTTGTTGTTGTTTGCTTGCATTTTGTTTTCTTTCTCTTTTTTTTTTTTTCCTTTTTAACTTGATTTTTCTTGTGCAGCATGATAAATGTGGAAATATGTATAGAAGCATTGCATATATTTAACATATATTGGATTATTTGCTCTCTAGGGGAGAGGTCAGGGAGGAAGGAAGAGATATCTCCTTTTCTGAAGTCAAGGAATTGCATTTTTTCCTTTCCTACTCTTGACTTGCAAATTCCATCTTTCATCCAATTAGAAACTAAATTATCTAATGTATTGTTTCCTTTTAATTAACTGGCCTTATTTAATTGGTTTTTAGACATGAAAGTTTGTCTCTCCCTGTATTTGAGACTAAGTGGAGAATGTCTAGTCCCTGTTTTTTTGAATAATTCTCATGCATGCTTAAATATTTGATAATGTTAGATGAACCTTTATCATTAACCTTTCACCCACCACAAAGATCATATTCCTTCTTCATGGATTTGTTGAGGCAAAGGCCTGAGAAGTAGAAGAAATTCTTATATCAAATATAGGTTGTATAGAATGTCTTCTGAATTCCCATTATAAATTTTTTAGATGGCTATTTTAAAGGAAGACTTGTCAAATGCTTGGTAGCCAATGGGATATGAAAAGAAGGGAGGACAACATAATGACTAATGGCACCTTTTAGTTGTTGATGTCGAGGGCAATAACTGGTAACCTTTGAAATGGGTGTCAAAGATGCCATTGTCAGAGACATAAAGGTTTTTATTTAGGATTTCTGTCTAAGTTTGATGATAATATAAGGAAGTAACCATGTTTAGTTGCCACATAGAAATTAGAAGTAGTGTTTGTCAGAAATGACATAAAAAGAAAGGGAAGGAGGGAGGGGTATAGAGAAACAAATAGAGGCAGAGGCAGACAGAAAGATTCAGATATAGAGACATAGATGAAGACAAAAAGAGAGACAGAGACAGAGGTCAACTGAGAGACCAAGAAATTTAGAGACAGATAAAAACAGATATGGCAACAGAGAAATTTAATAACTGGACAATGCTGTACTGATATTTTCAAAATAAAGAATTTTAAATACATCTATCTAAAATACATCTTAAAAATCAGCATTTTATTTTTAGGAAAATAATTATTTCAATTAGTTTAAATTTAATAATAATAAAAATTATGTCTAAATAAGAAAGACAGCCTATAGTGAACAAATCTGGAAACTGACAGTTGTCACCCAGAATGGGATGCCATCAATGAAGTATGATATGCATCTTTGGAGTGAAAGTCCCCAGTGGATGAAATTCCAAATCAATTTGAGTATGTCTATCTACTTCTATTTACAGTTTGTTAGTGACATCTGATTTTTATGCCTGTATCTTTATCTATAGCAATGCATATTCTGCGCAGGCTGCATTGTATGGTGGAAAGGCTGTTTAAGGTTTGGATTCTTTCTTTGTCTGGATTTTAATCTAAGGAGTCTCAGGCAAATCACTGACCACTTTTTGGTCTCGTTTTTCTCATCTGTTATCTTAATTGATGCCAGTCCTCACCCTGGCCTTGTGAACAAAAGGGGAGTCTTAGAGGCGTGTGCAGCAGAACTGTCAGATAGATGGGATGATAACTTAATGAAAACAATGAACTGGCATTAACATCATTTTAATAGATGCACCTCTTAAGCCATGTCAAAACAGAACAGTTTGATGAGGTAATGATTGTCAACAAAGGCCCAAGCCTCCATAAAAAGCTTTATGGCCTTCCTCCTTTTCCTCATTTATCCTTTTCTTGATAAATCATCTGTCTTCCATATGCAATCAGCTGATAAGAGTGTTTTAAATAAAATGTCACTGTAAACAAGTGAAGCATGAGAAGGTTAAAATTATAAAGATGCGAATTTACAGGTAATTAATTTTTATATATCGGAGGCTGTTCTAAGAATGGCAAGGATAATTAAAGAAACTGCTACTAATTGTGATGTGAATGTGGGATAGGGCTGAAAGCAGAGTGGCTATTGCATTTTCTCTTGGAAAGGAGATTAGAAGTTGGAAATGGTGATTAGGTATGAAATCTGCCTCCTGCCAACATGTTATAATTGAGAAATCTAAATTTTGCACCAGGTTTTTGGAGAAATATCTATTCCTAAAGGTATAGCCTGTCTCTGGCCATTAATAGCCCTTATAAATGTTAATAACATTTCTGAAACCTTTCCCAACCGAAACCCTAAAGCAAAAAGAAAACAAACAAAATGGAGTAGACAAGGTGCTGGGTCTTTAGGAAAGAAAGACAAAGCAAATAGCTCATACCTCAATGGAATTTACATTTTCCTAGAATGATATCATAGTCAATCAAAGAGAACTGATCTACAAATCTGAGGAGAACAGCACCATGGATAGCAGTTGGGTGAGAATCAAGGGGAAGGGAAAATTACAGGCTATCTAGACAAAAGGATGAAATTAATACTGATTCTAATAACAAAAATAATTTTCTCTCTCTCTCTCTCTCTCTCTCTCTCTCTCTCTCTCTCTCTCTCTCTCTCTCTTTCTCTCTTTCTCTTTCTCTCTCTCTCTCTCTCTGTCTCTCTCTTTCTTTCTTCTCTTTCTCTATTTCTCACATACACACATACAGAGTGATTTATGTATATATTATTTCATTCAAGCTTCAGGAAAACCCTCATGAGTTTATAGTAGAGGAAATTATGTCTAATAGGGTTTGTCACTTGCCCAGAGCCATATATATGTTAATAAGCTTTTTTTTTTTTTTTTTTTTTTTTTTTTTTAAGGAAAGATTTGAACCCAATTCTTTCTAAGCATAGCATTTTTAACTCTTACAAAGCAAGCCTCTCTAGAGATCAGGTGACTTGTACAGGGGTTAAATGGACCTGGTGAATGCGCAGTAATATAGAAATCTGTTTTTCTTTATTAAAAAGCAGAACAGTTCATTAGTGAATGAGTTTCTTGCTGATGATTTAATTTCTACAAGGTAAAGAAATTAATATTTTTTTAAAAGTTATTCATGAATTTCTCAATATGTGCACAAGTTCAAATGCAACTATAGTCTCTATGTTCAAGGAATTGATATTTCTTTTTTAAGCTTTTAATTTTCAAAATGCATGCATAATTATCAACATTCATTTTGCAAAGCCTTGTTTTCCAAATTTTCCCCCCTACATTTTCCCTAACCACCCCCCCCGATGGAATAATTCAATATAAGATAAACATATGCAATTATTTTTTAAATTTTATTAAAGCTTTTTTTTTTATTTTCAAAACGTATGCATGGTTAATTTTTCAACATTGCAAAACCTTCTGTTCCAAATTTTCTGCTCCTTCTCTCCACCCCATTCCCTAGATAGCAAGTAATCCAATATATGTTAAACATGTTAAAATATATGTTAAATTCAATATATATATATATGCATATTTATACAATTATCTTGCTCCACAAGAAAAATCAGATTTAAAAGGAAAACAATAACAACAACAAAAAGAGTGAAAATACAATGTTGTGATCCACATTAAGTCCCACAGTCCTCTCTCTGGGTATAGATGGCTATACAAGATCATTGTTACTGGCCTGAATCATCTTGTTGTTGAGAAAAGCCACATCCATTAGAATTGATTATCATATAATCTTGTCATTGCCATGTACTTGATCTCCTGGTTCTTCTCATTTCACTGAGTATCAGTTCATGCAAGTCTCTCCAAGCCTTTTCAAAATCACCCTGCTGATCATTTCTTACAAAATAATAATATTTCATAACATTCATATACCACAACTCATTCAACCATTCTCCAACTAATGAGCATCCACCCAGGAACTGATATTTCTAATGTAGAGAGACAATAAACAACTGGATGTGATCCAGAGAGAGGCACTTTATAGTTATCAAGTAGTGAGTGAAGTCATTAGATTTGCAAGTAATTATTTTTCTTATAGTAGAGATGATTCTAAGCCTTCTAAGATCAGTGACAGATTTTGTCTGATCACGGGGCAAGTGAGTAAGCACACAGTGTCATGACAGCTGTTGAGGTGTCAAGAAGATTGCTAGGAGTAGTGAGGGAAAAAAAAAAAAAGCAAGACTGGGGCCTGCTTAACACAGTGGGCCACCTGAGGCAATCACCAATCCAAAAAAAAAAAAAAAAAAAAAAATATATATATATATATATATATATATATATATATATATATATATATATATATATATTGTAAAGGGCTAGAACTGAGCAATGCACTTGGATAATGGAGCATGTGAGACTAATTGCCAATTGCACAATTCTCCATTAACATGTTTGAAGGTTGACCCTCCCCACCTATTCTGCCCTGGCTTGATTGGTGGGACAAAGAAGGGGAAGTGACTTGTGTGGGTGGAGTAGGAAGAGGAAATTGAGGCATTCTCCTGGCAGTGGAGATCGAGGAAGGTAGTGTAGAGATTGCTAGATTTAATCCCCTGACAGCAACCCCAAAAGACCAAGAATAAAGATTTTTGGTGATCCTGACTCTGGCTGATTTCTGGGAAGACAGAGTTCCAGCACCATATCCCAGAAGAGGAAGTCCAGAGCTGATAGGACTGAGAACTCCTGAGGATGGTTTTCTGTTTAAGGTGAAGGAAATTGTCTCTGTCTAAAACAAAGACTGGAATGATGGGAATTGGAGAAGTGGTAAGGGAAGAGGTTCCAGACATGAGGAAGGGTCAGCTGTTGATCTGGAAGGAAGGTAGAGAGCAAGTATGACCATGCTAGTGTAGAGTCCAATCCAGCTAAATCAGTGAGCACTGCATGTAGGCTGATAGATATTTCCTAGAATTTAGGACATTGGCTCAAAGAGATCAGAGTAGGAATTAGCAGATCCTCTCACTTGAAATTGTGCAAGAGAAATCAATACAATAAGAATGAGAAGCTATTAAAAAATATCATCATAGCACACCCTCCATTGACTCCATTGAAAAAAAGTTCTCTTTCTAAAATAGGTAGCTGACAATTTAAGGTTTATCCAATTCATTTGTTACAGCAGTTAATGCAAAAGTCATATTCCACATCCCTCAGAGGAGAAAGCTGAGGTCTAGAGATTGGACAAAACTTAATACCTAGCATAGTGTATCATGCACCATAATATTTGTTTGTTTAATAAATGGCATGAGTTGCCAAAAACTTACAATAAACAAGTAACACAGCTGGGATTCAGATCCAGTTTCCTTGAATCTGTTTGTCCCAGTATCTTCCACTTATTTGGGAGGAGGAAAAATATCTAGTAATTATAACTTTAAGAACATGGAATGGGACTCCGACTCCATGGAAGGTAGCGAAGTGCCTGATCATTATGCCTTCATAAATGCCTAGAATATATTCTCATTTAACTTTGTCTCCTGTGAATCTATGATTTTCTTCAAAACCCAGATCAAAAACTTCATTTTAGATTAGGCCTCTTCCTGATCCATTTCTCTCCCTCAAAATGACCTTTCCAAATAATATTCATGTACTCACATGTGTATATGTCTTTTCATATGCACATGTTCATAATGTATATAATACACATGTACATAAATGTAAATTTCTTGAAGACATAGACTTTATCATTTTTGTCTCCTTGCTTCCCATAATACCTAAAAAGGCACCTAGAACATAGAAGGTGCTTAAAATGTGTTGGGTAATTGCATGAGTGATCGGGAATGTTTAAATGACAAATGACAACCTTTCAGAAATATAGACTGCACAGTGTTGCCTCTGACCTTTCTTCTGATGCTAGACTCCATGACTTTATTCTCTTGCTAAAAACACTAAGTAAAATGTAGGAGTCAAGGAAAGAAATATTTTCTGTTTTGATCCTGAAATAGCCTTAATATCATACTTGTGTGTTTTTCCTTTTCTAGTAAACCATCTCCCACAATTCTGTAAGTTTTTATCAAGAAGTAGCAATCTGAAAAAGTGGTCCTAGGAGTTAGAAATAAAAGTCATTGCTTCAAGAAGAGTACATTCTACTGAGAAACCCTGAGGATCCCCACCCCCCCAGATTGACTTTTTTTTTTTTTTTTTTTGACCAGTAAAACAGGTCTTTTTTGGTCTCATTTCTTGCCTAGTCTTAATCACTAACTGCCATTCACACAAACTGAGACCTGGGAAAAACCTTAAACAGACTAAACTTAACCAAGGCCATCTCCAATTGTTTCAGATCTCTATCTTTCTATTAGATCTAGATGACTCTGGAACAGAGATGGAGGCTGATGACTCTGTCTAGCCCTCTCTTGAAATACACTTGCAAGTCAGGACCACACCTTCTTGATTTTCTTGGGTCCTCTTCAAGAACCAAGGACAAAAACAATTCTTTGAGGGAGAAAAAATATTTATGCAGGAAGTAAGCAAAGATAATGCCATGTAATTTTGGTGGAATGGGAGCACAGAGCGAAAAAGAAGGCTTATTTTAGGAACTCAAGTTCAGTCTTGGAGAGAATTAAGAATTCCTAAAGTCAGAGGTAAGGAAGGAAACGAGTATATAGAACAGCACTGTCATCATTACTGAAAATTATGCATTTCTGGTCTACTTTCTGGTGACAATTGTCTCTCTCTGTCCTTAATTATTTTAATCCTTTGAGGAAATTTATACAGTCCTTTGCCAGGCCCATACACAAAGCCTTTTTAGCCTTCTGGTACCTGCCAAACTTGTTCCATATTGGCAGATCCTTCCACAGGTTGTGATTAAATCACTACATTCATATAGAGTTCAAAAAGATAGCCAGGGAACAAAGTGGATAGAGTCCTGGAGCTGGAGTCAGAAATACTCATCTTTGTGAGTTCAAATCTGATCTCAGATATTTATTAGCTGTGAGCTTGGTCAAGTCACTTAATCCTTTTTTTTTTTTTTTCCTCACCTATAAAATGAACTGGAGAAAGAAATGGCAAACTTTTCCAGTATCTTTACCCAAAAAACCCAAACAAGGTCATGAAGACTTGGAGATGACTGAAAATGACTGAACAAAAACAAGAACAAGAGTTCAAATGTCAGTTTGAGTCATTTGAAGGCTGGTGTTTAGACAAAATAATTCTACAGTGGTGGCTCATCTATGAATCTCTTTTTTAGAAACTTATTGTCTTAGTCACAGTGACACTTATGATGGAGGGAATTTTCATTTTATTTGCTAGAGTATCCTGTTAGCTCATTAAGTTGCAGCTCATTAAAGATTTAAGAGAACGCCTTCGTGTCACATTATTGTAAAAAATGTGAGATTGAGACATTTGGTGGCTGCACAATTAATTAAGTAGTAAGTGATCCAATTAAGGCTAAGCTGACAATGTACACAAAATATGTATCTAGGTATGGGAGTAAATAAAATCAAATAGATTTCCACTCTAACCCTCTAGAGCCTTCAGTGCCACAAGGCCCAGCCAGTTGAATCCTAAATGAAGTTGCAGGGTTTCTGCTTCTGGGGAAAAGAGCCACATAAAGGATTCTCTTCCTTACTCGGAAAATAAATAAAATGCAATCCAGCTTTGAATATGAAAATCATATTGTTTTGGAGATATCTGCTGGAATAGAGCTGCTAGTTTTAAGCTTGGAGCCCTGTAGCCCTAGAATAAACAACCTTGGAATTATCTCAGGTAACTTCATCTCTTTTGTTTCCTCACTGTTGAAAGATAACTGGCATGAGAGTGAGATTCATTATGCTTTGTTAAATTTAAATTAATACATCCACAGATATTGGTTTTATAAAGAAATAATTATTGGTTGAGTTACATTCTTAATTAATGCTAATTATGGTAGATAATATTTATTTAACTTTATAAATTTTAAAAAGCTCTTTATAAATGTTATCTCCTTTGATCCTTACAACAATCCTGAAGGTCTGTGCTATTTTGGTCCCCTTTGTATTTTGAATTTGAAAGAAGTAAAATGATTTGCTCAAAAACTATGAAGGAGGTTTGGTTTCCAAATTCATCATGCTATCCACCATAAAACCTGGCTGTAAATAGCTTTTTCGGATAATGTAGGACTACAGAAAAAAAAGGCATTCTGGTATGGTATAGAAGGAGAAAAATAATGGACAGCTCAGTAGATAACTGTTAGGTTCTTGCTAAGAGCTAATGAGATAATAAGATATTAGGTTCTTTTCAACTTTCCCTTCCGGTACTTGTTGACTATCGGTCTGGTGTCAGGATTTAGCCTTAGATGGAGTTTACCACCTGCTTTGGGCTGCATTCCCAAGCAACCCGACTCCAAGAAGACCCGGTCCCAGGTAACATGCTGTTGTCTCCAGAAGCTGCCGATCGCTCTCTGGGAGGAGAGCTGCTGTGTCAACTCAAATCTCTCGGACAGATTCTTCTTCCTGTACAGAACCCTTGTCTCCAGACAGTTGCCGTTAACTCTAGTCCAGAGAAGTGACTTCCCTTCCTGCAGAGAGCTGCGTCAAGCCTGGTGTAGAGCAGAGACTGACCTTTTTTCCCCAGAGCTGCCCTCTTTATCCTCCCAGAGAATGGGTGTGGGATAATGCAAGGGCTTCTGGGAAGAATCACTTCAACCAATGAACTTGCTCCTCCCAAGCACACAAGCTCTTCCCCAGGAATATACAAGTCAAACTCCCAGGAAAGGCAGGAACTAGAAAATTGTTAAGAACCGACTTAGCACTTAGTAAAAACCTAATATCTCATTATCTCATTAGCACTTAGAACCTAACAGATAACCATAGCACCCTCTAACATTCTCAGAGCAAGACCAACCACAAGGATATTAAATAGTGAGTGTATTGAAGATTTTTGGTGAGGAGTGGCTAGGGAATAGAAGAAGCAGTTATCTAGAACTTACTTTGTGCCATTTACATAGAACTTGCTCAATGCCATGCACTATGCTTAGCACATTATACATAATCATCTCATCTCATCCTCAACTATCCCGGGATGTAGGTACTTTTATAATTCCCAATTTACAGGTAAAGAAATTGAGTCAAACAGAAGTCAGTGACTTCCTTAGGATCACAAGCTAATAAGAAGTGCCTAATGCTGGATTCAAATTCAGATCTTCCTGACTCTGAGACAAGTGCTCTATCCACTGTACCACTTAGCTGCCTAGATTTAACTTGCAATGTGTCTATTTTAATGCACAATGAAGTATCAGGAAGGATGAAGTCAGGATGGGTAAAAAATTGCACTGATGAAAGGACCATCTCCATCACTGAGATCACAAATCCAGTGGAACAAACTCTATTTCATTTGAAAAAGGCATATATTTATGTCTCAAAAATATGTGTAGTTAAATCATAGGGATAGAGTTTATACATAAATTTTAATTGTTTTAAGGAACTCAAGGATTAAGAACCTCCCTCTACTGATGTAGATATGAACTTTCTCTTCAACTGATAGTCTTAAAGGTTTGTCCAGAGAAAGGACAGACTAAATGACTTTACCCAGGATGACACAGTATGGGTCAAAGGTAAACTAGAACTTCTATTTTCCTAGCTTTGAGTATGGCTCTCTAGCCATGATGCTAGGATGTAATATGATTTATAATGTTAAAGTATTGGGCAAACATTAGCTTTTCTAGCATTAAGATTCTTCTTTTCTCTGATAATTATATGGTAGAGCAGATTATTATACTTTGATACAAAAGCATTCTGCTTCCATTAACAGTATTAAGAAAAAAAAAAATTCTGAAGGGGGAGTGGCTACAAATAACCACTATGTAATGCTGCATCTCATAAAATTATCTTGTGCATTTTAAAATTTCGATGTAAGAATATTTCAATAATGAAAAATACTTTAATAATTTTAAAATACTAATTTTATTTATTTGCCTCAGTTTTCTCATCTATAAAATGTCTTTAATATCTGTAATATTTAATAAATATTATTAATAAATTTTAATAAATGAATACTTTTATTTATGAGGGTGCTTCCCATATCCAACATAGATGGTAACCTTCTTTGACAGTACTAGAGTGGTGTTTTAACCACTCTTTTCCTCCTTCCTCCTCCCCCCAAAAAAAAATCTTCACTTTTGTCCCTGGTGGTGATGAATGTCTCTGAATTTAGCTAGACTTGATCTTGGAAAACAAGTATACAATCAGTTTTGAACCTCTTTTCCTTGATTTTCTAACTTTGTAGTCATTCCTGGCTAACTCCATGATTTCACAGCTCACGAGTTTCTAAGGATGTCTCCATGTACAATGATGCATCTCTGTAAGGCTTTAGCAGAGGATTAATTTCCTTTTAAATGGCCAGACATAATTCCTAGGAGTTTATTTCGGAATTCCTTTGTTTGAAGGAAAACCTACATCACTGAACAAAAATTTCCAAATAGCATTAACTTGTGATAACTTGCATGGGATTGGAGCTGAAAAATAAGCAAGATTCTGCTAACTTTTCCTCCTGTATCCTGATTGGTTCATATAATTTCTCATCTCCAAAGACGGCAATCCAACATCTGTTGGTTCTATAAGAACTAAGTTTAGAGAGAATGAAGGCAATCACAAACTGCCGCTTTTGTAAAAGAAAAATGAAGTGTCAAAGAAGAAATCTTTATTTTTCTTTAATCACAATCATCAAATTGTAACAAATGAAACCTTGAAATTGAATCCCCCACTTTTGCCAGAATAACCCATGAGATTAGACCTGCATACGTAGTGAAGGGCCATATTTCATCATGGTTTTTCATTTAGATTTTCAATACAGTGGGCTCCTGAAGACGTTTTTGCAAAGCTGGCCTGTTACAGGAAAAGCAATTGAATAAGCCCTGTAATCAGATAGTGATATGCTTTTAGATGTTTGTTTATTTGTTTACCTTTCAATGCCTGAGGGTATCATTTCAGAAGCTCAGACCACTTTCTTGCCTTCTTTAATCACATTCATTAAACTTTTCTTTTTCTCGGTTTGGTTATTTGTTTTCTAGAGGGGTCTTTTTCAATACTTTCCATTCTAATAGTCTTTTGAGGGGTGGGGTGGGGAGATTGAGTGCTTTAATCCAATCAAAAGTCACATTTTGCTTGATAATACCATCTCCTAGGAGTGCAGACTGGCTCATTTTCTTCCCATTTCTCATTTATTCTCATCTGTTCCCTTTCTTTGAAACCTGAACATATGCTAATTAAAAGCAACCAGGGCTAATTGAATATACTCTCTATGTACATTCCAGATTTCAATGTTCAAATGCTCCCCTGTGCCTGTTTGAGATACCATCAGCGTGTTGTCTTGACTCATAGATAATGATAACAGATATCCCTATAACTTTTTCCACAAAGATCTCCAGAGAGCCTCACTGTGCCCCTAAAGTCCTATCTCACAACTAGTTGTATTTACCTTAGGATAAGCTCCCTTTACCAATGAAGATTGCATCTTATCTGTACTTTCTCATCTCCTGAGAATTTTGCTCAGAATATTCTGACAGTCTGTCTCAGGAAGAGGGAATATTCTTCTACATCTGGAATTTTTAATCTGAGGAGGTCTTTAACTCTTACATGTACATATATTCACACCTGTATAAATGTATAAGTGTGTGTGTATGTGTGTATACACATATATATCCTATACAATGCTATACATATATGCATAGTTATATATTGATGTGTGTATATACATATACATAGAGCCATATTTATATATATATGCAGAATTATAATGTATGCATATATGTATATAAATTTATAGTTTCATTGCATAGGTGTATATACAGAATTATACATATATATGTACATTTGCATGTATACATATACATAATAATATATTTATGTATACATAATTTTATATATGCATATAGAGGTGTGTTTCTATATGTATACATATGAGAATGCATATAGAACTTTATTTTGATATAATTATTTTCCTTTGTAATCCTGTGAAATTTATTTTGTGCATTTAAAAACATCATTCAGAGAAGAAAGCCAAAGACTTTTCTGGATGACCCAAAGGATCCTTGACACAGAACAGGTCAAGAGCCACTTATCTTGCTCTCTTGATTTTCCATGACTTCCAGGAGATTACATTTTCATCTGTCACTTAATCCCTTCTGTCTCTAAAAAGGTACCTTCTTTACTGGTGATACATTTTCCCCTGATGTCAGCTATCTTGGTTTGCACAGGTTCTTCTTTGGTAATAAATTACATAGAGCATGTGTCTTTATAGCTTTTTAATATCCATCCATTAATCAATCACATGTTTCTTTAGTGCTACTATTGTCTAGGCAGTGCATCTTGGGAATAAAATGTAAAAAAGCAAAAATAAACCCTGATCTCAAGACACTTTTAGAGTGTTCAATGATTCAGAGATGTGGGATATTACTAAAGAAAATCAAGAGGAGGAAGAAGGTGTCTAGTAATCCTTATTGCTTTTCAAGATTCTGCTCATATTCCATCTTCTACAGGAAGTCCATTCTGAGTTCCTAGTGGTTATTGAGTTTCCTCCAATCAACCAATATAGCTTTGTTTCCCAGCACTTAGCACAATGTCTGGTACATAATTCTTCTTAATTAATTGATTATGGGGCAGCTAGGTGGCCCAGTGGATAGAGCACCAGCCCTCAATTCAAGAGGACCCGAGTTCAAATTTGGTCTCAGACACTTAACACTTCCTAGCTGTGTGATCCTGGGCAAGTCACTTAACCCTAGCCTCAGGGAAAAAAAAAATAATAATAATAATAAATAATTGATTACATATATGGACATACTTATATGTGTATATGTTCTTCAGCCCTACCCCCAATAAAATTTAGGATCATAAATTTAAAAGTCAAAATGATCCTTGAGAGATGATCTAGTCTAACTAACCTCATGTTGCAGATAAGGAAAACAAGATTTTGAGATTGTGAATTGTCATAGGGGACACAGTAAGCTAAGTGTCAGATTCACTATTTGAACCTTGTTCTTCCTGATTTTATGTTCAACTCTTGATTCATTTATGCACTATTTCTCCTAAACTCCTTAAGGCCAAGAACAATGTGATTTTGTTTTTTTTTGTTTTTGTTTTTGTTTTTCTATTCTTAGGATCTAACTTGTTAGGGTCTTACTAAGTGCTAATGAGATAATGAGATATTAGGTTCTTACTAAGTGCTAAGTCAGTACTTAACAATTCTCTAGTTCTGTCCTTAAGGGGAGTTTTACCCCTTTGAACTTCTGGGGAGGAGCTTGCATGTTTAAGAGGAGCAAGTTCATTGGTTGAAGTATTTTTTTTTCCCAGAAACCCCTGAATTATTCCCCATTCTCTGGGAAGATAAAGGAGGCAACATTGAGCAAGGAAAGGGAGTCTCTACTCTAGGTCAGAGTTGGCGGCTCCCTATAGGAAGAATAATCTGGCCAAGAGATTGAGTTGGGAGAGCAGATCTAACCTTTCTCTTTTAATCTTTCTCTCTCTCTCTCTCTCTTTTTTTTTTTTTTTTTTTTTTTTTTTAACTGCTGGCAAAAATTCAGCATACTCAATAGAATATCTATGATTTTATCTTTGAAAGTCCTCCCTCCAGTGATTCAGATCAAGATTTCATCCAATCCTCCCATAAAACAGCCACAATCCTCTCATTCTTTTGCTACAGGGGCATTGCTCCACCAGTCTAGCAGCCTATCTTTATTTACTTGTTAAAGTTTCTAAGATACCAGTGTATAATATAGCATATGTCTCTCACGTATCATCTTGTTTTATGATCATAGACCTCTTAAGGACAGCCTTTTTTTTTTCTCTTTTAAAAAAAATAGTTCCTATTTTTATGTGCTATAATCTGTCCCTAATAGCGATTCACCTCTCTATTGATCATTAAATGGAACTAATTTTTAACTCTTCACAAATGATATTGTATTATGACTACTGCTTATGCTTGTCAATAGCAATGTTATGCCATCTCTCAGATTCTCTCCTTCTCTCCACCATTCTAGCATGGATCTTCAACAACTCATTCCTTCATTATTGCAGGTGGGGCTGCCTGCCTCAGGTCTCTGCCCACTCCAATCTAATCGCCATTCACTCACTAAAATGATTTTTCTAAAACACAAGTCCAACTATATCAACCCTCCCCACATACTCAATAAACTCCAATTGCCTCCAAGAACAAATACAAAATGCTCTGCTTAGTAAACTAGTCCTTTCCTACCTTTCCAATCTTTTTAACCCTTACTTCAAGTCCCATGAGGTTCAATCCAATGGCAATGGCCTAATGGATGTTTCAGGAATAAGACACTCCAATTCTTAGCTCCAGCCATTCTCTAAGGACCATTTCATGCGTTGAATACTCTTCTGTGTCACTCTACCACCTAACTACCCCAGATTTCTTTAAGTCTCAACTAAAATCAGGGGCAGCTAGGTGGCGCAGGGGATAGAGCACCAGCTCTGAAGTCAGGAGGACCCGAGTTCAAATCTGTCTTAGACACTTAACACTTCCTAGCTGTGTGACCTGGGGTTAATTGCCTCAGCAAAAAAAAAAAAAAAAAAAAAAAAAAAAAAAAGTCTCAACTAAAATCTTATTTTCTAAAGCAAGTCTTCTCAATCACTCTTAATTCTAGGGCTTTCCCTCTGTTAATTCTTTCCTATTTTTTTTTTTATAGAACTTTTTAATAGAGCTATATGTACATATACATATGCATAATATATATGAGTTTGCATGAATGTATACACATATAAATACATGTGTATAGATGCCTATATATACATGCATATATGCACACATGTGTATACAGATATCTATATATACATTGATAGATAGATAAATAGATAGAGAGATAGAGAGATAGAGAGATAGATAGATAGATAGATAGATAGAGATACAGGTCTGTATGTTGTCTTCCTATTTGCTTGTTGTAAGCACCTCAATAGAAGAAAATGTCTTTTTTCCCTTTTTGTATCCCCAGTGTTTGGCAGAGTATCTGGCACATAGTTTGATAAGTGTTTATTGGTTCCTTGGTTGACTTGAAGCTATTCAATAACTAGCATGGCAGACATTAACAAACCTATTCAAATTGCCTCACACTGAATTTTTAACTTGAGAAACAGCAAACAGGATAACTCTCTCCAAGGATGTATTTGTTCTAAGAGGACAGAATCGGGGGCTATTGGAAGAATGTAGGAGCTCCAGAGAGATAAAATTAGGCTTGAGAACAAGGAGAAACAATCAAAGTGAAGTTTGTGAATATGCAGATCCATTCCAAAGTGACAGGGGCTGCCACAGAATTTGAAGAAGTTGAATTATCAGTTTTGTTGAGGTAGGTGATTAAAAAATGGATTTATTTTATTTTTGGATATAGATGGAACAAGATGGCTTCTGAGGCCCTTTTCATCATCGGAATCCTTTATCTCTTTGAAGGTTTAATTCCCAAATATTTATGGGATATTGGTCACTTTAGTAAAGGGGAAACATATAAATAGATGCCACTTTGTAAATCTTCCAAAGGCTTTTGAAAAAATTTGGCATTTTGTACCAGTTTTATTTACTCTGTGCCCAACTTAATCCCATGAAAATGAACTATTAGGGCAAATGGTGTAAGTGAATAAAAATGCCAACGTTATTACCATGTTTACTAATCCATAATCATGAACAAGTTAGCCTCATAATCATTTCCTTGAGGAAATAGAATATAAATTTTCTGGAAACTTCATTTGAATAGCACTGGATTTTCAGAAGCATCTTTAGACATGCATAAAGAAAAAAAAAACTGAGCTCCCCAAATTAGTCAATGAAATGAGATGCATCCATCACCGTATTAAACAGTACTTTGGAGTGATTCCCTCCAAGGCCTTAAACTATAGACTAAGAGGATACTTTCATTTTTATTTCATGAATAAATAGACTAACATTTCTGGAGTCACATCTTTTGCCTCTTACTTCTTTCTTTTTATATGCATTTTGGGGCTTGGGTTAGATAAAGGGTTAGAAATAGAATTGCCAGTTCTTCCAGTGTGGAAAGACCTTTCAGTGAAGCAGAATACAAATAGTTGTACAAATTAAAGCCTTAGAAAGTCACAAAAGGCATTGAATGCTCAGTGATTTTCCCAGACAGCAAGCTGTTATAGATCAGAAGCAAAAATTGAGTCACAGTCATGCTAACTCCTCCCTCTTCTCTACCTGACATATTTCCACTTATAAGGATAAATAATCCACATGATTAACTCATAATGTGTTTATTCATGTATAAATGCATGTATATGTATGTATTTATATGTACATCTGTGTGTATGTGTACATAATTATGTTTGTAAACATAGGATTACAGATTGGACAATAGACTTGGAGTCCAAAAGAAATAAAAGCATATCTTACTTCAAAAACTTGAGTAGGGTTCTGAATCTTGCTTTCTTCTACTGTAATGTTAGCATCTTGACCTAAATTCTTTTTCTAATTTTTGCTGACCTAAATCTCTTTTTTTATGATCTATGATCTAGTTTGATCTAGATATATGTAGATATCTATATATCTATCTAGATATATAATTAGATATAATTTAGTTCTTTTCTCATACTCTCCAAATGATCATGATCTAGATATATGTAGGTCTAAGTATGACATATGTATATATATATGTATATATATTTATATACATATATATATACACACATACACAGATGTGTCTATATGCATGTATATATATATATGAATATATATATATATATATGTGAATGGATGAATGGATAAATGGATAAATGGATAAATGGATGGATGGATAATTTGGTAGAACATACTTTTATTCTTGGATTCTTTTTGTAGTCCTTAGTATGCTTGTAAATAAAATTCATAGCTTCATAGATTTAGAACAAGGATGACTATTTGAGATCATCTCTCCTAGTACCCTCATTTTGTGATGATGAAACTAAAGCCTCTAGAGAGAAAATAACTTGCCCAAAATTCATAAGTAGTAAGGGAACATCGTGGAATGTTGGGAAGAGCATTAACTCTCCAGTGAGAGCACTGGGCTTCAAATCACCTCACTGATGATGACTAACTAGAACTCGTTACCTTATCTAAAAAAATGAATGGCTGAGATCAGATAGTCTCAGAATTCAATTCCCAATTTAGATCTATGAATTAGCTACTCTTTCATCCTTTGAACCTTTTATCTTCTCTGTCCCCTCCGTCTTGCTCTCCTCTTCTTTCTTCCCTCCTCCTCCTTCTCCAGTGCCATTTTAAGTGTTATAATCACCATCATCATCCTAATTTTACCTCTCTGATAGCTATTACTACCATCATCAGCCGTAAAATGAATCATTCCACAGAAGAATGAATATATAATTTAGATCTTTTCTAATAATCTCCAAATGATCATGATCTTTTTCTCTTTTCCTGAGGCATCATATTCCTTCATGAAGGAATAAGGCCATTGAAATAAGGCCATACCATTGGATTGATACTTTGAAAGGTTAATAACCTATCAAGGGGTATGGCTACCCACTTAACATTCTTAAGCAGCATAACTAGAGTCTAAGTAAGCATAAAGACATCAGTTCTCATTCCACCTCTCTCTTCCACCTGCCTTCTGTCAAACTGAAGACATCTTTTTCTAATTAGCTATAGACTCTCTTTTTTTTTAACCTGGAAATTCCCGGGTCCTAAAACTGGGACAGAAACAGAAACTTATGAAAAGCTTCTAAACTAAAAGCTGTTCCAGACTCCAAAGAAATCCTCCTCTTGTTGCTGTGCCTCAAGGTAAAAAAAGAACACAAAACAAAGTCAGAAAACCTTTTGGAACAGAACATTTCCCTTAAGATTAGAATCCAATCTCCACGTTTAAGATAACTAGTTTCTAAAAGGTGTCTAAAGCAAGCGTTTTCTGACCAAGAATGGGAGTTCCATAGAGGAGTCTTGATGAAGCGATATTAACTTACTACTTTCTAAAATTGAAAACTCAAGCCTTCCTTCCTGTATCCTTCCATTTGAATGGATTGCTTTATAAAATCAATCCTTCTCACTCTCTGTGCTGATGCAGAAGTTCTATAATTTTCATTGAGCTTTTCTTCAACACAATTTTTGTAAGATTGAAAACAGTTTTTTAAAAAGAGAAATTGATTTGAATGAGACAAGTTTTAAAGACTATTTGGCAAAGGAATAAATTGTCATTTCAAATTGAATACAATTTATGGGAGACATTTCTTATTTTAATTTCCAAAAAGATATAAGAAATACAAAGGTTTCAGTAAGAAACTGAAGTGCTATTTTTCTGGTGACAAAATTCTTTACAGCAAGAATGTCAGTACTTAGAAATAAACAACTATAATATTTTATAATTAGATCAAAACTACTTTTGAAATATGGTGATCAGAGAATGGTGGGATGGGAAAGGAACTGGTCGTTTAAGGATGTCATATGATGAATATTGATTATGTATTCTTATTAATGATACTTACCAGAAATTGAATTATGTGGACTGTTCACCATTTGCCAGAAAATGACCAATTACCAGACAAATACCTAAAAACAAAATATTCTTGTACTTAACTGGTTTCTTATTTTATTCTCCTTTATTTCCTTTTTTGAATTAATTTGTCACAGTGCTATTAAAAAGAGATCCTAACATCGTGGATTATCAGATTAAAGGGACCTATAATTTAATTCCTTCCTTTTATAAATGAAGAGAGTCCTAGATAGGTGAAATGACCTGCCAAGGTTAGAAAAGTAATAAGGCATAGATCTTAACTAAGAACCATCATGTGCTGATTGTAACTCCTGTACTTCTAATTTATACTAAGCAAAATATCTAATAAGAGACTACATCCTACAATGAGTACCTAGCTGGACTTGAATGGCCAGATCACTTAAGAATAGAAATTTATCTTTGACATCATTTTTCTTTTCTTCTTTAGTCTGTCTTTCTACTAACCAAAAATTCCAACTTAATATGGCATCCTCTGGATGCAGGACAATGTCTTTATAAGTTATCTCTTTGGCAAAGGAATGGAAATTGAGGGGATGCCCATCAATTGGGAAATGACTGAACCAGTTATGGTATATGGTATATTGATATGGTATATCAATCAATATTGCAATATAAGAAATGATAAGCAGATAAATTTCAGGAGAAAAAACCTGGAAAGACTTACATAAACTGATGTTGAGTAAAGTTAGCCGAATCAAGAGAACATTACACATAGTAACAGCAATCCTTTAAGCAATCCTTTATATGACGATTAATCATGATAGACTTAGCTCTTCTCAGCAATACAGTGATCCAAGATATTCCAAAAGACTGGAAAATGTGGTCCAATTGCAGAGAGAAAACTGTGGAGTCTCCATGCAGATAGAAGCATTGTATTGTCACTTTGGGAAGGGAAAGTCACAATGTGAGTAACGTGGAAATATGTTTATATGATTATACACATATAATCTGTCTTATTGCTTGCCATTTTAGGATGGGAGATAGGGAGGGGGAAAATTTAAAATTCAAGATCTTATAAAAATGAATGTTGAAAACTATTTTACATGTAATTGGAGAAAATAAAAATACTATTTACAAAAAACCCCACAAAATCACCTCTGACACATACTGACTGATCATTTATCATTCCTATACCATAGACAACTAATACATTAAGTTATAGAAAATAGAGAAGGAAGATTTATATCCTGATGAAATCATAAATCTACCCCTCAAAAATGTAAACTCTGCTTTTCTTGCTGGATATAGCAATAGACTTTGATCATTATTTTATTAATTAAGTTATAATCAAGTTATAAAAACAATTTTTAAAATGAACTTATAATAGAAACAATCTTGCCTCTTTTAAGAATGAGAAAGAATAGTATGATCAGTCATTTGATGAGTTAAAGATAGTAATAGAAGCATATTTTGATTTTATATACAACTTTTCACAAAATGCTGTCTAATCCACCTTCTTGTGTGAACCCCTTGGCAATTCCTAAGGGAGCAGACATAATAATTATTATCCCCATTTTACCTTTTATGTAAATAAAATTCAGAGATGTCAAGTAACTTTCTTGGCATCATAAGGCTAACAAGAAATTAAACAAGCTGAATATTTAGAAAATATTAAATCTCTTTTTTTCCTCTTTTTAAAAAAAATTTATTTATAATTTTTTTGAAATTATATATGCATGAGTAATTTTTTATAACATTATCCCTTGTATTCATTTTTCCAAATTATCCCCTCCCTCCCTCTACTCCCTCCCCTTGATGATAGGCAATCCCATATATTTTACATGTGTTACTGTATAACCTAGATACAATATATGTGTGTAAATACCATTTTCTTGTTGCACATTAAGTATTAGATTCTGAAGGTATAAGTAACCTGGGTAGATAGACAGTAGTGCTAACAATTTACATTCACTTCCCAGTGTTCCTTCTCTGGGTGTAGTTGTTTCTGTCCATCATTGATCAACTGGAAGTGAGTCGGATCTTCTTTATGTTGAAGATATCCACTTCCATCAGAATACATCCCCATACAACATTGAAGTTCTATTCATTTCTGGTTCTATTCATTTCACACAGCATCAGTTGATGTAAGTCTCTCTAAGCCTCTCTGTATTCCAAATCTCTGTTTTTTGAAGAGAGATGGTGACATATTACGTATTTTAAATGATTTTCAGAAGGCAAAAATGGACATTTTCATATTAAATTTAGAAAGGGGCAAAGACTTGAATGATTATTTTAAATAAACAATTTAACAAGACAATGATTTTGGCCACATCACAGGTGGCTGCAGTATCTTTGTTACACCCATGGTACCCCAGCTATGCATCCAAATAGAAATCCAAAAAGGAAGAACAAATAAAGATCTGTTCTCGATGTACTACTGGAACATTTTATGTAAAAAGAACTATCAAGGAAAAGAGTCTAGAGCACTCATCTCAGTCCTGTCAGAAATGATCCTCTCTCTATCCCTGGAGGTGACAAACCTTTGATTCTCAGAGAATCAAAGAGGTGAAACTTCTACTGATCTTAGGCTAAAGCCATGACTTTTGCTGATGAGAGTGCTCTAATATTCAAAGTGAAAAGAACACTTGAATATCCAGCCAAGTTAGAGATTGAAGGTGGTAAGCACTTAAATAAGCAAATCTAGGGATTTCATCACACCAACCCATCCAACAGAGGTGATGGAGTCTACTGGGTTCAATACAAAAGCATCAGTAGCCCACTTCCTGAAAGACCTGCTTGACGAAACACAAGTTGATCCTGATAGGGATATGCTATTGTCTGGTTATGAATTATGAGTTGTCTGGACTGTATGTGCTTCTGACATATATTCTACACTACCATTATATGCTAGGTTTGCACCTATTCTTCCCCCCATGAACTATCTATATTATTGTGGGGAAATGCACTCAGATTTTGATCAGTAATGTTCTATAACTATTGTGTTTGTTTTGTTGGCCAAATAAATGCTTTTGCTAAGAACTGAGACTACTCACTAAATCTTAAATGGAAACATAGGGGCTTGTGAGATTTGATGTTATGATCCATAGGTTTTCCCAAGAAATCTGTAATTACTAAAACTGCCTCCCTGAAAATATAATTTGCCAATGTCTGTGTGAATTGGCAGAGTAAGCTCAATGAAGGCGCTACATATATATCATAAACATACATATATTATATAAATATATATGTATATTCAATAAATATATGTCTGCATATAAACACACATACATATTTATTGTTTATATTTTTTCCATCCTGTCAGACTATTTGTGACTCCATTTGTATTTATTTTTAGCAAAGATAATGGGGTAGTTTGGCATTTCCTTTTCCAGCTCATTTTACAAATGAGCAGGGTTCAATGAGTTGCCCAGAGTCATACAACTAGTAAGTGTCTGAGAGTGGATTTGAACTCAGGTCTTCCTGACTCTAGACTTGGCACTATCCCCTATCAACCAAGCTACCCTTTGTTAGCATAAAGGCAAAGGTAAACAATTATGAGTTAGAATATGGAGTTAATTATTTGAGTGTGAAGAGAGAGAAGCTAGTTTGAATAGAGTAGACAGTACATGAAAGGGATTAATGTGTATAATAAACCTTAAAAAGATACATTAGATGGAGAGAAAGCCATCTGCAACCACAAAGAGGACTATGGGAACTGAATGTGGGGTGCAAAATAGTATTTTCATTTTTTTGATGTAATTTAAATGAATTTTGTTCTCTTTCTCATTTTTTTTTCCTTTTTGATCTGATTTTTCTTGTGTATCATGACAATTGTGGAATTATTGTAGAATTGTAGAATAATTACACATGTTTAACATATATTGAATTATTTGCTATCTAGGGAAGGGGAGAGAAAGCAGGGAGATAAAATTTGGAACACGAAGTTTTGCAAGGGTGAATATTGAAAACTATGCATGTTTTGAAAATTAAAGTTTAAAAAAATTCAAAAGACACATTGAGGGGCAACTAGGTAGCACAGTGGAGAGAGCGCCAGCCCTGAAGTCAGATGGACCTGAGTTCAAATCAGATCTCAGACACTTAACATTTCCTAGCTGTGTGACTCTGGGCAAGTCACTTTTAATGCCAATTGCCTCAAGAAAAAAAAAAAAAAAAAAAAAGACACATTGGAGCCAAGTTATAAAGAACCTTCGATGGCAAATATGGGACTTTGTGCTTGATTTAAGAGGTAAGAGAGAGTTTCCAGGGTTTATTCATTGTCAAAATGAAAATTCATATCTAGAACTTTCATTTGCAAATTGAGCATTCTTTCCATTCTAATCACTTGTCCTCATGAATGATTATCTTCAAATGGCTCAGGAAAAGTTGGAACTCTTTTTTTCTTTTTGGCTTAAATCTATAACTACTGAGTTGAGGCTACCTTTTCCACTCAAGTGAATTCTGCCTTTCCCAGAACTCTTCTTATTTATTTTCCTAGTCCAAGATTTATTTCCAGATTGACTCATGCATTCTCTGTTTGATAAAGTTTATGCATCATTTAGTTTTTTTTTTTCTTTTACATAGTTTTGAAATAGAGGGGAAACAGTTTAAGCACTAGTCTGGGAGCCAAGAATATGGAGGCTCAAATTCTGCTACTGATACAATATCCCATTAAAAATAAAATTCTTGAGATCCAAAACTCTTTTCTGTTTTTCTTTGTATTTCCAGAAGTAAGCCCAGGTTCTAGGGGAAAAAAAAAACATTATTAAATTAAATGATTGTTAATCAATTCATTCATTGATTTCTAGTGCTATAACTCCTTTTAAAATTTTAATTTTCCAAGCATCAGGATTATTTTTGTTTGTGTGTGTGTGTAAAATAAGAATAATAACAGCACCTTCTAGAAATGAAGCAGGATTGCAAGTAAGGAGAAACCACTTAGCTAAACTCTGAAAACTCCCCTTGAAACTTCTTCAATGAAATTTTGGAGCAACAGAAACAACAAAAAATATCAGAGCAACACAATTTTCCTGTTTGAGAAAACGTAAAAGGTAATCAGGAGAAATATATCCTACAGGGTGGAGGTCTGTCCAGAGCCCACACACAGCAGCTTCAGGAGTTCTTGGCCTAGACACAGCAAGGGGATCTTTTAGTTGTTCAGAAAAGGATTATAGAGGACTCTTTGCTGGCACTGTCCGTAGCTGGCATTGATTGACAGCTCTATTGCTTATATGCAGTTCTGGGCCACAGTTATAGGGCAAAGAAGGGCACTGATGCTTCATAAGGGAGCAGTGTAGTAGTCAATCTCATTCTCATCAGAATTGGTTCCAAGAAGGAATTTCTGCTATATGATTTCATTCTTGGATGATTTCATCCCATTTATATTCCTGTGTATTCCCCTCCATCCTAATAGCTTCTATTTCTTCTTGTCTCTTTTTTTTTTTCCTTTCCTTTATTAAAAATATATTTTGCTTTTAATCACTTCCTCCCATTCTTTCCCCTCTTCCCCTCCTATTTCCCCATTATATATGCTCCATATATACATATATATATATATATATATATAAATGGAGCAGAAACAAGAATCCAACAGCAGATTATTTAGCACAGACACATTTAAAACAGAAAGACACACACATAGAGGTAAAATAAAGGGCTGTAGAAGAATATAATATGCTTCAACCGAAGCAGAAAGAAAAAAAAAAAAGAAATAGTAATCATGATCTCAGATAAAACCAAAGGAAAAGGCATAGACCTAATGAAAAGAGACTATATTTTGCTTAAAGGTAGCCTCGACAATGAAGTAATATAAAAATAGAGCAAGTTTCCCTTACAAAGCCCTAATTTCTCAAATATATGTTGAATATATAACTGAGACAAATTTGGAAAAATAAAAGTCATTCCCCATTGTTAAATGCCAAAGTATACAACAGAGAGTTTTCAAAAGAACATATCAAAATTATACATGGTCATATTAATAAAAGTTCCAAGTCACTACTGATTAGAAAAATGCAAATTAAAACAACTCCAAGGTACCTTTCAGAAATGAAAACTGTATATAGAAACTCTTTTTCTAGTGTCACAAAATTGGAAATTGGGGGGATGATCATCAATTGGGGAAGGCCTGAGCAAGCTGTGGTATATGATTGTGATATATTGTGCAGTTAGAAATAATAAAAGGGGTGGTTTTTAGAAAACAAAAAACAACAACAAAAGCACATGTTAAGCTCTGTATAAACTGTTACAAAGTGAGAAGAACCAGGAAATTATTGTGCACATTAACTGAAAAATTATAATGATGATCAAGTGTAAAAAACTTAGCTAATCTTGATAATGAAATGATTTAACACAATTCCAAAGGACTCATGATGGAAGAAATGCTACATACCTCAAGAAAGAGAATGAATGAACTCTGAGAGCAAATTAAACTATGATGTTCTCTCATGTTTCTTTCTTTTTTGTGAAATATCACTGAAATGGAAGTATGTTTTGCATTAATTCACATTTTATTTGTTCTCTCATAGATGGGGGAAATAGTGAAATGGAAGGGAAGAATTTTAAGCTCAAATGTTTTTTTCAAATATCAATATAAATAACAATCTTAAAAAAATCCTTGCTTCTGAAAAAGAATAAATAAAATTAGTATCACCCACCTTTAAGGGTCATTGTGAGGCTCAAATGTGCTAATTCATAGAAGCATATTCCAAAATTTGATAAGTGACTACTAATTGTCCATCTATTTTTTTTGTTTCTATTTCTTAGTATGTTCCATTTAAAACAAAACAAAACAAAATAAAAACAAAACAAAACAAAACAAAACAAAATCTCTTCCTCCTTGATTGGCTACATCTCCCTAATCTTTACTCAATGAAACACTGTTTTTACATAAGAAGAACAATCAAATTTATTCTTTGACCTTCAGCCTCCCCTGGTTCCTGTATCCAAGCAACCCTATTTAGAGTTTTCATTACTAGCAGAAATAGCTCAGGATAATTAAGGCAAATGCTAACTAAAAACAAAACAAAAACACAATATCGAACTCAAAGAGTAAAGAAAGACAAAAGAAAAAGAGGGGAAAAAATCATTGGTGAGCCTTTTACTGCTTTTGCTTTTCATATTAAGCAGTTTAGATTTTTTTTTCATCTTTGGATATTTATGCCATAGAAAATGATTAATAATAAAATAGGTAGAGATGGGATTAAATAAACCAGACTGGAGCTCAATAGTTATTGCTCATAATAAAGTGAATTATCATAAAATGTAAGAATATAAATGTTTCCTTCTTATGTTAAATCAGTGTCAGTCAGCAAACCTTTATTAAGTACTTTTCTATATGCCAAACACTATACTAAGCACATCAAGTATAAAGAAAGTGAAAAACAACAACAATCACAACCTCTATTCTCAAGGACAATAACTCAATAAGTTTTGGATACTAACTGATTATATGAAAGGAAAAATAAGGCAACATGAGTTATTTGTTTCAGCATCTAGAAAAAAATAACACCGCCCCAAATTTTCATCAATTTTCTGTCATCTTTGCCTCTTTGTGAACTTTTTGAAATTTTCTTGCCAAAATATTTTCCTTTTGTTTTCCAACTCATTTTACAGAGGAGAAAACTGAGGCAAATAGGGTTAAGTGACTTGCCCAGTATCACAAAGCTAGGAGGCCACATTTGAACTCAGTTCTTTTTGACTCAGATTGATGATCTATCCACACTGCCACCTAGCTGTCCACCAAATAATAGACACAGGGAAAATCGAGTTCATACAGACTAGTTCTTATCCAGGTTATGTCTTGTAGTGATGGGCAACTCAGGAAATCTCATACAGCTTTGAGTTTCTCAGCCATTTTCAGATAATTGATGATCTGTCAGTTGAAATAGAGATTGTATGTGATCAGCTTGACCACATTCAAGGGCAGAGGTAGTAAAAAAAAATAAATAAAAGATGAAAATTGCCAAGAGGCAAATTTCATTTTGATAAATGTGAGTGAGGAAGGGGATTTCCGATCAATTGGAGCTGTCCAATAGAATCAGCTGGCTTATATAGTTCTCATAGTTTCCCAATGGGAAAACTTACTTCATCGTTTGAATGACTTTTAATAGAGTATGTTCCAACTCTCACCCTATGAATAGCATATTTGTTAAATTTACAACAAAGTTGGCTGAAGTAGCTAACATACTGTATGAATAAGAGGGGAGCAAAAGGATTTCTTTATGCATTTAGTTAAGTATAAAAGATAAAATTCATAAGTGATAAATATAATAATTCAACCTGAAATACAGGATAAGAAAGGAAGGGTTAGACAACATTTGTCTTAAAATGGACTTTGGGTTTTTATAGATAGCAAGGTGAACTTGAGTCTTATGTGGCAACCCAAAGAGCTAATGCAATTTCTGGCTGCATTAAGAGAGGGAAAGTTCCTAAAGCTAGAGAAAGAATTTCTCCCTTGTATTATGCCTTGATCACAGAATATTAAAAATACATGTTCAGTTCTCAGAATCATAGTTTAAGTAACATCAATAAACTAGGTCAGGATAAAGGAACTTGAGGTTTTTTCATATAAGTATTCATTGAATTGCTTGAAGATGTTTATTTGGGAGAAGAAAATAGGTTGAGGGAAAATAGTTGTTTTCAAAAATCTATAGGACTATCATGTGGAAGGGCTTTTAGACATTTTTGTATGGCCCCCAAATGTGGAATTAGAACAGTGGAAGTTCCAGAAAAGAATATTTGGACTTGATGTCAAGCACACAAAAGTAATTAAAGTGGTTTCAAAGTGAGTCCTTCCACCCTGGATGTCTTGGGTCAGAGGTTTACTCTATCTAGAAGGCATTTTAAAATAGGGATTCCTTATGTGCATGGCTTTTGATGCGGATTGATATCCCTTCTTTCAAATTTTGTGGTTCTGTGAAAATAAGCCTATTCTCTGGTATGAAATAAACAGTTCATCAGAAAGTGAGAAAAATGGAAGATCATTCCAGGGACTACACCTAGGGCATTTCTGTTGCTCTCTTACCTTTCTTCAATCTCCTTCATCAGTGGGTCATTGGCAAATCATTGCCATATGGAATATGCCATTGCTGCAGGGGTAAAGAAAAGGGTCTTGAGAAGGTATCAGACTCTAGGGAAATTGTTACAATTTCAGTTGTTTCCCATGATCCTATGGAGAAAGAACAAGAAAACATTTGAGAAATGAAAATTTCAAAACATCTCAAGTTGCCTTGCAGGCATTTATATCACTATTATCTCAGCCAGAATCTCAGTGGTGGAGAGTTTAACATGGTCCCCTAAATATAAAATGGCAAAATTTGAAACCCAGAGAGGTAAAGTAATCCATCTCTGTCTAAATCCAGAATATTAGCACTGTTATCTTGAAAAATTCAAGGAAGAGAAAAGGATATGTGAAACATCAGTTTCTGGTACATAGGAAGTTACTGATTCTATTGGTGACTCAGATTCAATGAAGAAAGAAAGCAATGCCCACTATGGGAATTGAGTTGTGCTTCTGGCTGTTTAAACTATTCTCCAAAGTCTTTTACAGGTTCAGTGAAGCAGATACAATCCCACTAGCCCCATCTATCTTAGCAGATAGTTTTGTGTCTCTTCTGCTCCTCCACTGTACAAAATGTTTGAAATAGGCCATTTAAATGACTGAAGGCCCAAGGATCCCCAGAGCCTCTTCCTGATGTGTCTTCTCTTTTATTGATGTAGATAGACTTTTTTGTTCAAGTAGAGGCATCTATGATCTCTCCTAACCAGTCTTTTTTTTTTTTTTTTTTCCTTTTTAACCATTAATTATTGTTGAATAACTCTTTGGGTAGATATTGGTTATCTTTATTTAGAAGAGATTAGTTCTTCCTACTTTCAAAATGATACTAATAATTGTTAACACATATACCTCTTTAAAGATTATAAAATATTTTACATGTCTCGTCTAGGAAACAACATATTATAGGGTTCTGGCTTTCAATCTGCTCTACTATTCACTTCCATTTTATGGGAGAGTTCATCCCATTTATATTCACAGTTATGATTACTAATTCTATATTTCCCTTCATGCTATTTTTCTCCATTTCTACTTTTTTCTCTCCTTTTGTTCTTTCCATATTTTGCTTCTGACCTTCATCTCCCTCGATCTTCACTGCCTTCTACCATCCATTCCCCAGTTTTCTTACTGGTGTCCCCATCTATTCCTGCCCTCCCTTCTATCAGTCTACTACTTCCACATATAATAACATAAATTTCTATACCAATGAGTCATGCATGATATTCCCATTTAGCCAAACCCAATGAAATTAAGTTTCAAGTATTGCTCATACACATGTGATATAATTTATCCCATTTTTACTTCCCCTTTCCTTTACTCCCAGTACAACCTGATTCCCACCCCTTAATTTCTTTTTTTTTTATATCTCTGTCTACATATACTCCTAACTGCTCTAACAAAGATACAGTTCTCAAGAATTACAAGTATCAACTTTTGTAATTATGTAAGCAGTTTAACCTTTAAATAACATTTATTTTTTCCCTGTTTATGTCTTTTAATCTTTTTTGAGTTTTGTATTTGAAAATCAATTTTCTGCTAAGCTCAAGAAATGATTGAAAATCCCCTATTTTATTGAATGTCTATCTTTTCCCCTAAAAGCTAATGTTCAATTTTACTGAGTAGTTGATTCTTAGTTGTATTTTCATCTTCTTTATGTTTCATAATATCATAATCTAGGGCCTTAGGTCCTTTAATGTTGGAAACTGGTAGGTCTTGGGTAATTCTCACTGCAACTTCTCCATATTTGAATTGCTTCTTTCTAGCTGCTTGCAATACTTTCTTGACTTGATAATTCTGAAATTTAACTATAATGTTCCTTGAAGTTTTCATTTTGTGGTTCATTTCAAGAGCTGATCGATAGAGTCTTTCAATAACTATTTTATTCCCTTGTTCTAGAATATCAGGGCAATTTTCATTGATTATTTCTTGAAAGATGTTGTACAACTTTTTTTTTTTTTTTTTTTTTAAAGCAATGACATAGATTGAGAGAGTTTCAGGCATGGAGGATGGGCATTGAGAGGAATTATCAGTATCAATGAAAGGAAGCCAGGAATCTTGAAATAAAATGCTCTGATTCTTCAAAAAGAAATCTTTCAGGAGCATACCTTTTATTAAGTAAAAGGAAATGAGCATTGTGGGTGACTTTTTAATTCCCTAATAGATTATCTTGAAAAGATTATATTTAACTGCCATCATTAGAAAGATTTCTATTCAGATTTCACATCAGAAGCTCAATTTCAAGGAAAACATTATTATTAGATACTCCTATTAACTCAAATATTTTTATCAATTATGAAATTCTAAATATATGCTTCAAAACTCACATTCCTGCCATATTCCTAGGAAGGCAAAGGAAGGCGTAGAATTATATTCACTTCCAATTAAAAATAAACATCTTTCTCTTTCTTAATATAACATAGAATTTATCCTAGTCAGCAATCTTTAATTTGGTGACATTTGGAATCAGCATTTTTATTTTCATTACATTTTAATTTGCTCTATAAGAAATGTCTAGTTATATCTCATATATATGTGATTAGGTCTCTTTTTCTCTATTGACCCACTAAGCACATTGGACATAGTGTTACACATTCACCTCAGCTCTCTCCAGCCCTGAAATGTATGGTTTGAATTTACAGTAGGTTCAAAGACAGAGCTTAACAATCTCACTGAATATGTGTTTTCTTATTAATTGGTTTGCAGTGTTAGGAAGTGATATTACACTGACCATTTTTTGTTTCTCCATTTTCCTGGTTTTCTAGAATTCCCTTTGGAGGATAAAGAGATTTAATATCTGTTGCATGTTTCAGTTTCTGTAAATATTTGGCTTGTAAACATGTTTCTGTAAACATTATTGTGACTGTCTTTCTAACCTTGTCTAGGAAAAAGTTCAATCTTCATATATCTACATCTTTAGAATTTATCTATATCTATACATTTATACATATACATATATTTATATAGAGAGTTTGTAAAGCACTTATATATATATATATATATATATATATACAATTCCCAATATTATATATATATATGTACATATATCCTATATAAAAAAAACAAACAATAATATACATGCATACTAATATACGTGTGCAGTTTTACTACTTGCAAAATTATTGTATATGTGTATATGTGTAAAATTATGGATAAATAAATGCTGAAAACTTTTGTCATAAATCCTTTTTTAAAAAATGTATATATCTGTAAACAAGGTCTTGAGCTATTCTAAAATCTAAAGTGATCACACTTCCTTTAGATTTACTTGGATTGAAGAGTGGCAGTTTTAAGTCTCACTGAAGTTATATCTTTAAAAAAAAAATAAGTAAAGTAATTGCACTTTTAGTTATTTGGGGAATAATTAGCAGCCTATGACAGGAGTCTAAGCAAGAAATATGAATGCTTAAACACTTAAGATGAGTCATGGAAGTGGAAAGGAAAGGAACAATTGAAGACATATTTTAGAAATAAAATCTACAAGTCAATAATCCAATAAACCAGATACCAAATTGGTTCATTTTCAAATGGACAAATTAGTTTTATCCAATTTTAAGCATAACTTCAAGGGACAGTGAAACCATGTGCAAAGGCAACTATTATTGAGTAAAGCCTATTAATCATGGAAATATGAAAGTGACTAAACCAATAATACAGAAAAATTACTGAAAGTGAATTCTGAGACATTCAGGCCTGTAGAACTTGACTTTAAATACTTATGAAACCCAGAAACAAGAAATATAATTAACTCCCACTTGAGCACAAGTATGACTATCAGAAGTCAGAGCTAAAAAAGCTAATAATCTCTTCATTAAGCTTTCATTTACTGCTCTATACACAGGATACTTCAGTAATAAGAAAAGGTTAATAGAAAGTCTTCAGAATGCTATGAATTATAATATATATATATATATATATATATATATATATATATATATATATATATATATATATATATATATAGCTCATATTTTGGGTTACAGCATCAATAATATCATTGTTGAAATAACTTGTCCACTGACTAGTTTGCACAAACATAATAATAATATAATAAAAAATAAGCACAACAACAGTGACAACTTGCATTATTCAATCGTATTAATGTTCTCAAAGCAGTTACCTCATAGCTGTCTACTCCAGAGGTATAAGGGTTGGAGAAGAGTGGCCCTTAGCTTATACTAACCAGTTTACCCCAAGCCAGTCACATACTAATTATATAAAAGGCCATCATAAATAGCAAATAACAAACTAATTTATCCAAGAAAAATAATAGCTCTTAGCGAAATTACATAGATGATTAAAAAGATTAAATAAACTCCTCACCTGAAAGTGAGATTTTAGCTCAAACAAGGAAATAGTAGCCTCACTTAGAAAAGTTCCCTCCCAGCGGTGGCAAGAATTGTAGGTCAGGAATATGAGTGTGTTCAGTTTCTATATCCATTCATAGATCAGAGTTGCAATCACTCATTCAGTGTTTATCTCTTTACCATGACTGAGAAGGTCCTTTCCCTAAATGATTCTCTCAAGAGTAACTGAAACCAACAGTGGCATCTCTGATAACAGAAACTTTGCAACATTGTTTTTTAATTTTGTCTCAACCTGTAAAGAGCCACATTGCTCTGCATATGCAGGGCATGCGCAGTTATTGAATCTCTGAATTTGTTGCTGTCCATGTCATTTGAGGAAAGTGAAAAAATATATTTTCTTTTTTGATTCAAGAGAAAAATACCCTTTAGAATTTCTATACTTGTTATGATACACCAGGTACTTGCAAATTTCTTAGTACATTTCTTTAACCCTATGGATATGGTTAAAGCAACAGGAAATCCATGGATTTATTGTGACATTTTGCCCTAATCTTGGATAAAAAATTTGTTTAAATCTACTGAGATTGAAAATAGTTGACTTAATCCTAAAGATACTTTGTATGAAGTTGACCTCAATCAATACCAATGTTACCTTCTTGGTGATATGTTGTTTCTTCCTGATACCCATTTCCCTTGGCAAAAATTTAAGAATATTTCCAGCCTGAGCACTAAAGAAACTGGAAGGTTTGACACAAGCCTTTCTCTGACCTAGTAAAGTATGTGCTTGAGCTTTAGTAGTTGTGGGGAAAGTTGAATGCGTTTTTGTCGATAAAAAATAGTGAATTTGATTTTATTTTACTTTATAAACTTTATGTTTATTTATTAAAAAAAATAATAGCTTTTTTTCCCAAAGTATTTGCAAAGATAGTTTTCAATATTCAATCTTGTTAAAAAAAATTGTATTACAATTTTTTCTTCCTCCCTTCCCCTGTATCTTCCTCTAGAAGCAAGTAATATATGTTACACATGTGCAATTTATATATATATATATATATATATATATATATATATATATATATATATATATATATAGTAGAAATATATATATGTATATTTCTACAATTATTATGCTGAACAATAAAAATCGGATCAAAAGGCAAAAAAAAAAGAGAAAGAAAGTAAAAAGCAAGAAGACAACAACAAAAAGGTGCAAATACCATGTTGTGATCAACACTCTTTTTGGGTGCAGGTGGCTTCATCCAGCATGAGTCTATTGGAACTGGCCTGAATCACCTCATGGTTGAAAAATGCCACATCCCTCAGAGCTGATCATCACATAATCTTCCTGTTTCTGTGTACAATGTTCTTTTGGTTCTACGCACTTCACTTAGCATCAGTTCATGTACATTGCTAAGTCAGGCCTTTCTGCAATCATCCTAATGATTGTTTCTTATAGAGCCACATACCTATATCATAAATTACTCAGCAACTCACCAACTGATGGGCATCTACTTAGTTTCCAGTTCCTTGCCACTACAAAAAAGGCTGCTAAAACATTTTTGCACATGTGCATCCTTTTCTGCACATTTTGATAATTCTTTGGCCATAGTTCCAAATTGCTCTATGGAGTGGTTGGATTAGTTCACAACTCCATCAACAATGTATTGATGTCCCATTTTTCCCACATCCCCTCCCAGGTTTGTCATTACCTTTTCCTGTAATCTTAGCCAATCTGAAAGATGCTCAGAAGTACCTCAGAGTTGTCTTAATTTGCATTTCTTTGATCAATAGTGATTTAGAGCATTTTTTTACATGACTAGAAATGGTTTTAAGTTCTTCATCTAAAAATTGTCTGTTCATAACCTTTGACCATTTATCAATTTGAGAATGGCTTGTATTCTTATAAATTTGAGTCAATTCTCTATATGTTTTACAAATGAGGTCTTCATCAAAATCCTTGGATATTTTCACAGTGTTTTCCTCCCCTTCTAATTTTGTCTACATTTGGTTCCAACTGGATTTTATTAGGGATTTTTTATCAGTATTTATTTTGATTGATAAGTATAAAAATGAAATTCAAAACTATTGAAATCATTTTAAATCAATACAAGAAGCATGGATTAATCAGCATTTATTATGTGGAAGACAGTACCTTATATAATATTGTACAATGGAGAGTCAATAAATTCTTGTGAGATAAATGGTTTAACAAAAAAAAATATTTTTGGCAATTAAATGCTTTAAAAACTTAGATTTCATCATTTCAATTTCAATTCAGTCATTGATTATTAAGCACCAAATATCTGCATTTTTCTAGCCTTTACTAAAGAACTAATCTTCTAGTGGAAAAGCACTACATTTGCAGAATAATATGAATTTCATTGGAGGAGGTGGTTTGGGGTTAGAATAAGGAAAGAATTTCTATGGGAAGAGGCAGTTGAGCTGGGCTTTCAAGAAAATAGAAATTCACATGTATACCCATATGCAATGAGCAGATCATATGATGTGGACTATTTTGGATTTTTTTTTGATCTGCTTATTGTTTTCATTCATTTTTTCATCATGTCTCCCTCTCCATGACAATTTGGGGTTTTCTTGGTAAAGGTAATGGAGTGATTCAACATTTCCTTCCCCATATCTTTTTATAGATGAGGAAACTGAGGCAAACAAAGTTAAATGATTTCCAAACATCACAATGATAGAGTCTGAGTCCTACTTTGAATTAACAAAAATCAGTGATTCTGTTTCCAATCTCACTACTCTACTGCTTCTGTCCGGGTGCTATTCACCCAAAATGAAAGTCATTTTCAAATCCAAACCTTAAATCTATGGTTAGGCTCAAGGGCAGATAATATCCTTTTCTTTCTAAAATCATAGATGTGAAGCTGGAATGAAATTTCCAACCAACGTGGTTGAGCCTAATTCTCTAATGCAACGAGAAACTTGGAGTCCAGAACCTTACCAAGTGCCTCTTGGATAATGCATATGGAAATGAGACTGGATTTTTTAAAGTGATAATTATGAAATTTGTGGGAAAATACTATTATACTAATGCTAGTATGTGAAGGATCTCAATATTGATAATTTTCAAAAAATGGCAATTATTTTTTATTAAAAATCATCACTGACAGAAAGATTGGTGTTAAATTTAGGGATGGAAAAGACTTTTAAAGACAACTTTATTTTAATCCTCACAGCTTCAGGAAAAATAGCATATAACAAGATATGGATGCTTAATTGTGAGACAAGAGGCAATAACTGCCTCTATTATATAAAAGTATAACTATAAAATATCTTTCACTTGAATATAATTCATTTACATTAAATATTAAATGATTTTGCATAAATGGTAGTTTAGGAAGGAAATACAATAATACTTACATTGTTATAAATCATTCCAAGAATCAAATAGAACATTTATCTTTTTTTTTTTTTTTATTTGCTTCTTGCTCCAACATTTATCTTAAAAAGCAATAGGTTTTTATCTCCAATGTTGAATTTCCTTGAGGAAGATGAGAATTTTATTGAATGTTAATTTCTTTCTTTCTTTACATTCATTATGAAATCAGATCTTCTATGAAATATGTTATGTCATGGGAAAAAGAGAACTGATTATGAAATCCTTCATTCTAGCATTAAACCCAGGGTGACCCTAGATCCACAATGCAATCTTTGGGGCATCCAGTCATATAAGAGGCCCCTTAAAAGGCTGACCAAGAGTCAAAGAACTTTGTGGGTATTCATGTATTCAGAACTCATCATACCCAAGTATTTAATTTTACTAAATTTACTAAAGACACAACTTAAAGGCATTTAATGAAATAACATCATTATAAAACATCACCACCATTCCAAACCCTAGGCACACTGTCACAGATAGATATATGTGAAATGAATAGAAATAGTGGATTTTTGTAGGGCTACTTGTAGAGAAATGAGAAACATAAGCATAGCATTCACTAGTCAAGGTTAAGAAATAGACAAAAGCTTGCTGTACCACTTTTAGTTTCATTTTTCCCTTTTGTAAAATGGGATAATAGCATTTGTAGTATCAATCACCTTGAATTCTTAAGTGCTGAAGAATGAGGTTTTGAATATTTTAATACAATTAGTAAGCATTTACAATGTATTTTTATGTGTTAAACACTAAGCTAGCCACTTTTTCTGGTACAAGATAGACGTGAGACATAATATTAAAGTTGGAAAAACAGAAATAAGATTAGGGGTTGGCGACCTTGGCACCTCCATAATATGGATGCTGTTGGAAGAACTTACCAAAGGGAAAAAGGAGTGGATGATATATAGTGAGGAAAGTATATCGGATATTATTATTATTTTTAACTACTATTTGGGAAATAAAGCAACTTAACCAGGGTCACAACATATAAATATGTGTTGGTCGGATTTGTACTTGCTTCCCCAATTTTACATCTAAGCCAACAGCCTTTTTCTGTGGTGCCCAAATCTCCATAGGATCATGATTTTTTTTTTTAATTAAGCACCAATGTACATTAGTTATAAAGAGGGAAGTATTTGTGCTGTTAAATCTCTTTTACATCCATTATATCATTCTATCAAAACTATAGTTTTAATGGTATGGAAACATTAATAAAGACTGCCTACATCAATAGAAAATCAATCTGTTCCTAATTTAGGGGATAAATCAGAGGTTTGGAGAAGCTGTTATTTGTTCACTTTCAATAGCCAGTAACTATTAAAGAAGATACTTGAACCCAGAACTTCTTAACAACATGCCCAACACTATGCATACTTTCACCCTCTATCTGACATAGAAACTTAGGCATTAAAGTGTTTTGGTATATTTAATGAATCACCTAAATTAATCTTTCTGAATTTTATTTTAGGAAGAACTGAACCCCATCATTGTCACTCCCCCAATCCAAGCCATTGATCAGGACCGGGACATCCAGCCACCTTCTGATCGACCTGGGATCCTCTATTCCATCCTTGTGGGTTCGTATCTACTAATTTTTTTGTTATGTTTCCATCAGTGAATGGCTGGAATCAGACATAGTATAACAAGATCTTTTTTTTTAATAATATTTTTAAAATTTTCAAAATATATGCAAAATAGTTTTCAATAGTCACTCTTGCAAAACCTTGCATTCTAAATTTCTCTCCCTCCCTTCTCCCTCCCGTCTCCCCTAGTCAGCAAGTAATCCAATATATGTTAAACATGAAATTCTTCTAAACATATTTACATATTCATCATGCTGCACAAGAAAAATCAGATCAAATGGGAAGAAACAAAATGAGAAAGAAAAAAGCAAACAAACAAACAGCAGCAATAACAGAAAGTAAAAATTCTATGTTGTGATCCACACTCAGTTCCCACAATCCTCTTGCTGGATGCAAATGATTCTCTCCATCACAAGGGTACTGGAATCGGCCTGAATCACTTTGCTGTTGAAAAGAGCCCTGTGCATCAGAATTGATCATCACATAATCTTGTTGTTGCTGTGTACAATGTTCTCTTGATTTTACTCATTTCACTTAGCATGTAAGTTTATGTTTATGTAATTTTCTTCAGATCTTTCTGAAATCATTCTGCTGATCCAATCACATAAGAGTTTTTTTTTTTTTTTTTAAAGAAGCCACTTGAACCATGGAGAGAAGAACTAAAATTCAATATCTGTGATTTTGTTTAACATTTCTGAATATTTCTAGACCATTTTTGACATTTGTATCTATTTCAAAATTTCTCTAGCTTCAAAATAGTATTGGAGATCAAATTCAGAGTGGCCCTGTTATAGTTTTATGTAGCATTGGGCCTAAGGAAAAATGGGAAGAAAAAATGGAGGTGAGATAAAAGGGAGAGACATTTTTTTAAAATAAGTTTTTTTTTCCCTGCACATGATCTATCTTAGCTTTATTAAAATAATTAATTCATTTGCAGAGTGATAGACATCAATTTCAAGAGTATTTCTTGATTGCCATGTAACACAATAAACTGTTCATTTATAACAGTGGAGACATAAAGGAGAATAATGATAAAATGTAATCTCTCTCTCTCTCTCTCTCTCTCTCTCTCTCTCTCTCTCTCTCTCTCTCTCTCCATATGTATATATATATTTGTATATATATATACATATTTTGTGTATATATATATATATAAAATCAATTCAAAATCTAAAAATTCCTTAGCCTTCTCTGGGATCAGCTCTAGATAATCCTTCTAAAAGCTATTAAAGGAAACATTTAAATTAACTCCAATTTTAACAAAACTCATGCTATTTTATTGTACACTTCAGCTATTGTTTTCTCTGTGTCCTAAGACAGACTTTTTGTAAAGGTCTTTCTCTATGTGTGTCTTGTCTGTGTTTCTCTGTGGGTTTCCCTCTCTCTGTCTCTGTTTTTCTTTGTCTCTATGTATGTCTCTCTGCCTCTGTCTCTCTGTCTCTTTCTCTCTCTGTCTGTCTCTCTGATCCTGTCTCTCTCTGTCTCTGTCTCACTGTCTCTTTTTTTCCTCTCTCCCTTCCTCTCCCACCTTTCTCTGTCACTCAGCATCACAAGCATTCAAATTTTAAGTAACGGATCAGATTGGTGTACTTTGATAGCAGGCTTTAGAAAAACACATGATATAATTGTCCTTAATTTCATTGAATGTGCTTCTTTATAGGAGTCACAGAGCATATTAGCATCTACAGAATCTTATGCAAGCTTTCTTCTTCTATCTGTATAAAGAGAATGCTAATTGTCCCAAAAGTATACCTGATGAGTATCAGATTATACCACTTTTTTGAACTATTCTTAGATCAGAGCCAAGACTAAGGTGAGCTAAATTGGGGCTTTTCTCCAGGTAACAATATTTGGAAGATACTAGAATTATATGTACTCTTTAAACAAGTAGAAACAACAGAGAATAATATCTAATTTTTGTTTGATTTTGTTTTCCTTACTGATAATATAAACTCCATAATCCAGTTTTTAGCAGGTGAACATATTCAAAGAGGGAAGCTAGGAAGCTTACTGGATAGAGAACCAACATGGAAGCAGGAACACCAGAGTTTAAATATGGCCTCAGACAGCATCTAATTGTGTGACCTTGGGCAAGTCACCTAACCATGTTTGCTTCAGTTTCCTCATCTGCAAAATGAATAAGAGAAAGAAATGGCAAATCACTCCATTATCTTTGCCAAGAAAATGCCAAATAGGATCACAAAGAGCTAGAGCATGACTGGAAGAAATAAATCAAAAACAATAAAAGAAACCAAGGCTACTGTTTATTTTTAGTTAGCATGCAATCTAACTGTGTTGTGACTTTGCAACTTACTTTTTTGAGTATAAGTGTCTCAGTTAAATAATGAAATTGATAGTGATAAATTGCTCTCAGTGCCTGTTCTGGAGATACATTAGTGAAGAATTTTCAGGTTATATATAATGATTTGAATGTTGCTTGGGTAGATAGAGAAGATATTATTAACTTAATCAATTTATGATTTTTGTGTACCTACTATATTCAATTTAAACGCAGTCTATGTTTACTATTAATATCACAAATTACAATGAATAACACCAAATTAAATTGTTTCTCTATTATGGGCTATTCATATTTGCAAAATAACAAAAAAATTAAGTGAAGAATAAAAAATTCCTCAAAACATCAAGTAAAAAGTTGATATTGATTTTTATTACAGCAATTTTTGTGATATTGGCCTTTGGGGAACTGAATTCTTGATATTGTTCTTTCTGGAAGCTTGAGATTTTTTTTGCTTGCTTTTTTTCCTTTTTTATGTTTGCTTTTGAGAGGTTTATTTTGTAGTCTGTATTTTCCAATAAAAAGATAACTTGAACTACTATTAGTAAAGTTCTTTGTTCATTGTCCACATTCTAGGAAAGAGAGCTTCTTCTTGGATCTATCAATGTGTAATCCTAAATTAGATTTAAAATCAGTTGTGATACAGGCTGATTCTATAGACAGGCCATGATGAAATGAAAGTCTAAACCAAATCCTCTTGTTATAAAATAGGTAGGTTATAGAATAGGTTACAGATTAGGCTATATTCTATAGGCTATAGAATACATTATAGATTTGAGGGAATTTTGAACTGAATCTCTGGGTCTTGAGCTATCCTAGTATATCTATTCCAAAGAAATACTCAGTCAACAGTATTTTTCTGTTTGCTCTAAAGAGTAAAAAAAACTTTTCTAGTAAGATGTCTTCTTGCATAGACACTGCTTGGGTAATATATACTAAATTATTCACACCTGAGATATTCAATACAGAAAATGATGCAGATTTTTTTTTTACTTTCTTGGCTTTTCTACATCTATAACGTTCTTTTCTGGAAGTGATTATGAACTCTATGGAAAAACAGTAGGATAGCTTGTAGTGTTTGGACAAATGGTAGAGATATATTGGAGATTCTCAGTGAGATTACTAATATAAAGGTGAACAAATAGTTCAAAGAATGATCTCTCCATTCATCTAACCATCAGCCTAATTCAGGCCTTTTTCTCCTCTTAGATGAATTTTTGGAGTATATTTCTCATTAGTTTTCTTTACTCAAGGCTCATTTTTATGATCCCCTTAAGAAGGTCCCAAATGATATGTCTAAAATATATGTTTGATCCTCTCTTTTTAAATGCTTTCTGCTCAAATGGTTTCTGTGGTTTCTTACTACCTCTGAGATGAAATAGAAACCTCTCAGCTTGTAACTTCAAGTCCTTTCTATTATATAGACTAATTTCATGTTATTCCCCCATGCTTCATTCAGCATAGCCTATTTTCTCTTCCCTTTTACATTTTATCACCATACCCTTTTATCACCGTGCTTTTGAGCATATAGCCCCCTGCAGGAAATGAGTTTCCTTTCACCTTCTTCTATTCTAATGGCTATTTCTTTCAGGGTTCATTTCAAATCCTACTTCTTACCATGATCGCCTTTTCTCATTCCTATCCTAAACAGTCATTTTTGTCCTTCCCATTAATTTGTATTTGGGAGTCATCTGCATGAAGAGAATAATTGTACCCATGGAAACAGATGTAAATTTCAAGGGGGGAAATGTAGAGCACCCACAATTGAACCTTTAAGAGCAACCACCCTTAGAAGAAATTTTGAAATAAAGTAAACAGAGAAAATTGTGAGACACACAGGAGAAAGAAGAGAAAAATATCACAGAAGCTAAAGAGACATCCAGGACAAAGGGATAATAAATGAAAAATATTGAGGCATCAGGGAATATTAAATATAATAAATAAATGAAAAAGAATATATTAAGCACTTACTATATTCCAACATTATTCTAATTTCTACAGACAAAATCTGGGCTTCAAACTTAGTATATTTATATAGGATTGAGGCTCTAGTCCATAATTGTAGAATTGGTAAAAAGTTAATAGAGAATACAACTTTTGCTTTCTGCTTTGAGAGAAGACCTAAACAGATTTAAGTTCAAGAGAGGGGAGCATCAGTCATATAAAAGAATCAAGGTCTTAACATGATCCTAACATCTTGGGTGAAATCAAAGATTTTCCTTCTCTGATGAGCAGAGATATCTCTTTGCAGTAGATAAGCTCAGGCAATCTCAGTGTTATTTGGTTCATTCAAATTTGTATGACTTCTGATATCTGTTTGGTTTTGGGATTAACAGTTTTACTAACTTTTCACTATTCATGATGTTCTTTTCTGTAACAAGAATTTGATGAGAAAAGGTCAAGCCTTTAGATATAAGTTTAGAGTACCCCTTCCTTTTAAAGAAATAGTTCCTAGGAAAGAAATTTGGTGGAAAGGGAATTAGAAGGATAAGAACAGATTAAGATAATTCTACTTCAGTATCCCTCTCTTAGAAGAGCAGAGTTTTCAGATGTCAGTATCTGGCTTCTCTCTAAGAAGGAATCAAAGTTTCCCTTGGAGAGGAGTGAAATAGATTTCTATTTATACCTTTCTTTGATTCATATTTGAACAAGTCCATATGGACAACATATATCTATCTATCTATCTATATCTATAGATAGATAGATAGATAGATAGATAGATAGATAGATAGATAGATAGATAGATATAGATATAGATGTATATATATGTAGATATATATCTATAGATATAGATATAGATATCTATCTACATATCTATCTGTCTATCTATCTATCTATATCTATCTATCTATATATATATACATGTAGCCACACATTAGAAAAATATAAAACAAAAAAAGTCCCTTCCCTTAAGGAGTTTATATTTTAATAGGGAAATACAATACATATTAGAATTTATTATCCATGAAAGAGGAGTTTGTTCTGAGAAGCTGTAAGGAATGCTTATTGGAACTGTTGTGGAGTAAATTAACACAACTCTTCTGGGAAGGATGGCAGAATTAATCCTATCACGGTTCTTCCTAACAACCCTGAGAAAAAGTTTTTATCAGATTTCAAAGTTGAGAAGTGAAAGGAATGAAAGTGAGTGGAAGCAGGAAGGTGTTTGGAAGTGATAATCAGAAGAGATATAGAATGTTATCTGGAAAGGACAAAAGAAGGCTTTCTAAAGACAGAGAAACTGACAATTTTTAGAGGGAGCAGAAAAGAAGCTATTACTTATGGAAAATCAGAAGATGAGAGATAAAAAAATGGAATAATGGATGAGGCTGAGTCAGAGAACAACACAGGGGATGAGGTTAAGTTCAAACAGAAGTAATAATAATGCAAGAACAATAATCTTCCCCTATCTTATAGTCTGGCAAAATGGGGAGACAGATAACTAGAGAAATATTGAGGTGATGGATGGATGGAGATAAGGAAACTTAAAAAAACTTCACTTTTCTTACTAAAATAGAAGATGATAATATTTATTTTGGACTTGGCACATGGGAAAGAGTGGTACAATAAGTGCTGTGGGAAGTATGAGAAGTAACTAGGGCAGGAAAAAAAAAAAAAAAAAAAAGATTGCTGTAACAACCATAAGGATCCATTTAAGATTAGATAACCCACATTTATACTAGACCATATTTTCTCAAGCAATGATCAGAATCTCAGGAGTAGTAGAACAGAAAAATGATGGAGGAAGATTTGGAGGAACTAGAGGTAGTAGTAGTAGTAGTAGTAGTAGTAGTAGTAGTAGTAGAGGAGGAAGAAGAGGAGGAGGAGGAGCAGTAATAGAAACAGTAGTAGAAGTAGTAGTAATAGCAATAATGATAACAAAATTGTCAACCATATTCATATATATATATATATATATGACTTTAAATTTTACTAAGCCCTTTACATGTGTTTTTGCATTTGATCTTCACAAAGACCTATAAGATAGATATTATTTGTTTACCTGTTTTACAGATGAGGACACCTGTCAAGATTTCATGTGAAAGCAACGAAAGATTAGGTAGAATGAAGCAATTGAGGAGATGGAAGAATAGACATTTTTTGAACTGAGGGGGGAAATGTCAAGGTTTAGGAGCATGGATTCAGCGTGCTTATAGGGCAGGAAACTTTGTCAAGTCCTAGTGACTGCAGCGGCTGCTATCTGCCTATTCTGGACAGATTGAGTAGAAAGTTGGAGCATAATTCCTATAGATCTTAGTGGTTACCATTATGTACTTGGGAGGCTCTTGTCTCTTTATATCCCTTACATTTCCTCAGTTTAAAAGGAATATAGAGAGTTCCTGCACAGAGTGATTGGATTAGTGAAAGGAACCTTCTAGGAGACGAGATTTGAATCCTGATAACTAGTCTATGGCATTTACAAGTGCCACTGAAATATCATTTAGCCTCAGTCACATTTTTCTTTAAAAGCCTTTTCATCTGCCTTTCTTTAGTGTTCTAAGGAGTACATTAAGACCACGTGTATTTTTCACGCTGTTGGTAATATTGAGTGCTATCCCCTGCAATATAATGGATAATCCATCAACGTTCCCCAGTGATTGAATGCACTTCTCCAAATGTTTATTAGTCATTGCTTGCAATTGATAAAAGGTGAGAGGGCCAGTGCAAATCTGCACTTGAATTTAGCACTCTTGCTAAAAATATTGTACCATGGGAGCCATTCTGCTCAGATAAAAGCTAACAATAATGTATTATAAGTTATATACTTATGGAAACTGGGTGTAGATCACAGAGGTGAAAGATGTATTAGAGACCATGAAGATTACTTCACACCAGAACTAGAATCTTGTCTATAACAACCTGACTAGTGAACAGGCAAGTAGGAGACTTTCCAGAGAATACCATTTTGGGACAAATTTCAATAAACATGAATTAAATAGAAACAATCATTTCTTCTTTGTGAGTATAGGTGCTAATTTTACAACAATGTATGCTAATCTAAAATAGAACAAACTTATCTTATCTATTCATCCATCTATCCATCCATGCAGTTACCAAGTCCTGTCCCTCTTGACAAAAAAGCTTGCCATTATCCTCTGATCGAATGAGGAAATCTTATAAGTACATATACGACACACTTTTCAGTCATATTCTAATAGAAATCTAAGCTTTTCAAATAAGAAGAAGCTTTGTAGCTGTGTAATAACAGAAAAAGTATAATAAAAATTATAATAAAATTAATTTTAAAAGTTAAATTAAAAATATTCATGAGTCATATTACTGTGTGCAGAGGCCATAACAGAAACTTAATGTTGACATATGTGAGGTAAACAATCATCTCATTCTTTTTTTTTAATGTATTTTATGGGAATCTCAATTGTAGAAACTATATTCATCTTTTGGTCACACAAATATTTCACAAAGAATTTAGAATTAATTCACAATAGCTTTTGTGTCAATTAAACTACTAAACTTTCCTTGACATTATTAATAGACTGCAGAAGGGAAATGATAAAAATAGATTATGTATCATATGATTTATCACTACCCAAATAATTTTGCAGATTCAAGGACCTATGTGAGTGCTAAGAGTGGCCCAAAGATATATACAATCACTAATCCTGTCCATGAGAAGTCTTATTATCCATAATAGAAAGACTTGACATTTTTAATAGGCAAAATAGAATAAATCAAAATGGTTTGACTTCTATCTTTTTTAACCCACCTCTGAATCTATAGTAATTGTTTATTAAATAATTGTTGAGCAGAATTGAATAAAATGCTGATAAAATGGAATAATTTTATTATATTGTTTTATTCTAATTATTACTCTTATTATAAGAATATTATATAATGATATATAATATTCTTATAAGAATATAGTAATATATAATATACAATAATATATATTATTATAATTCTTCTTATAATAATAATAGAATAATATATAGTGTTATATATAATAATATATAAGATTATAATTCTTATTATAATAAGAGCTAGTATTTATATAGTGCTCTGTTTACAAGGTACTTTGCAGATATAATCTCTTTTCCTATTTACAACTCTATGAAACATGCTATTATTATTCTCTTTTTACAGATAAGGAAATAGAAACTGAAAAAAGCTCAAAGACTTGCCCAATGCCATATGGCTAGTCAATATCTGAAACAGAATTAAGCTCAGTTCTTTCTGATTCTTGGGGCACCATGCTTAATCTATCCTATGACTCTGTCTTCTATCAGACTCTTCTTAAATCTCAGATCACTGTTTGCACAATAGCTGTCCTGGAATACAGCAGAAGAGAGCAGATTTTTTTTAAACAATTTATTGACAAATATTTCTAATCCTACAGAAACTGTGTGTCCAATGGGGTGACCTGTATAAAATCAAAATAAGCTGACTATAATTAGCATTAACCATGTGTCTTTACAAGTAAAACATTAGAAATTCACAGCTAATAAACGTCCTGAAAAAGTTAATCAACCAAAAGGGACCGCAAACTCTTCTCTCCTTCAGGAGGACTCTAAAACTTCTTTCCCGAAATTTTTAATTACAAACTGGCTTCCCTCCAAGAGGCTAGAAAACCCTTCTGGTTACCTGGGAAACAGGTTAATTTATGGTTATTCTCTGGCTTTGGACATTGTGGAATATGTAAGAAGCCACAATCTGTCTTAGTTACATGCTGCTAATGACTTCAACAAGAAAGACTTTTTTTTTTTTTATTCTTCATGGAGCAAAAACAACTTCTGATTTGTGGTATCATGCCAATTTAATTCTCAAGGAAGGGAAGTCCAAATTGATTTTCCCTTGAATGTCCAGAATAAATATGGCAGTCCTGGCATTCAGGGTAGCAGGAAGGTTTGTCACTAGGCTGGAGTTGCCCCAAATTCAGCCATCTTACCTCATTTTATAAAAAGAGATTTGGCTTCTATTTATCTAAAATGCAGGGAAGTGAGATTCATCTTTTGATTTCTTGGGCAGTGGTCCACTAGTTATGGTGGTCAGCACTCTTGCTGTAACATGCAGTCTTAGAAAACTGCTGAGGGTGCAATCATCTTGGACTGCCTGTATGTGTGAGAAATAAAAATGGAGAAAAAGAGAAGAAAAGGGAAAAGAAGAGAGGAGAGGAGAGAGATAACCCCAAATACATAGCCTGATTGACTTATAGATAGGAGAAATCTATCCATAAACTATTACCATAGGATCATAGATCTTAGACTTGGAAGGGTTCTCAGATGCCATCAAATCTAACCTCCTCCATATAGACAGATAAATAGATAGATAGATAGATAGATAGATAGATCAGACAGACAGATAATTTTTCCAATAGACAATAAATATTAAGTGGAGGGTTTGAACCCTGCCTCCAGAGTCAGGACATTTCTCCTCTGCCATACAGAACTTCATACAATGAAGACATATTGAGCCTCTTAACACTTAATTCTTCTGGTAAATCTTCAGATTCATGTGAGAATATGTATCAAACTCACGTCTTCATTGCAATAATATTAACAAAAAGTAAAGCAAAAAACACCACCAAAAAAAGTTTACTTTGGCATTTTGCACTTAAGGTGATGAGCTGCCCATGATGTAGGTTTCTCCAGGCTTCTTTGTTTTCTAAATTTGATTTACTAAGGCCATCTTGATTTTACTTTTCAAGTAGTTAATGAATGAAATCAAAAGGTAAATCTGATTCTGATATTACTGATTTTGATCAATTATATGTTCACCTCTCAATGTCTTTTCTGCAGGGACTCCTGAAGATTATCCCCAGTATTTCCATATGCATCCAAGGACTGCAGAGCTCAGCCTCCTGCAGCCTGTAAACAGGGATTTCTACCAGAAATTTGATTTGGTGATTAAGGTAATTTTCATTCGACTCTCATTTCCTTTTGCTTGCAGAGTGCTTAGTAATAGAGTCTCTGGGGATATGGGAAGATATGTCTATCTTAAAAAACATCATTTGGGGAGCCAAGTCAATAACTTGTAAAAGAAAACAATGTAGACTCTAAGATTCTTAATTGTGTCTTATTCCATTAAAATAATATATGCTATTTGAACAAAAACATTTGCCAAACTATTTATGCCTAATGAAAATATCTGAATGTAAATTCCTTATGTAAATATAATGAGGGCTATAACAGGTATCATATATCCTATCTTTTACCATCCTGAACAAATTCCTTCTCAGAGGATGATGAATAACACTCAGAACACAAGAGGCTAATTATGTACAATGTAAAAATATATATGACTTTATACTGTACTCGTTTCTGTGATTTATTTATCTTATTTTCCATCTTTGTTTTTATTATTGTTTCTCCAGGAAGCTAGATCCATTTGTCTATTAAGATAGTTATTTGATTTATTCCTAATGATTTGCCTCATGTTGAAAAATATTCATGGACATGAAAGTCTTTTAGAATTATGGCAGATTACATTTATTATCATAAATTACTCTTGGAATTATTTTAATATACATTTTGACTGAAAAAAAGCATATTCAACGTGGAGACACAATTACTAGTAATTGTTTGAGGTTCAGTGGGACCTCTCCCTTCTTTGTTTTTGTAATTGGATTCAACCATACATATATTAAATACCTACAGTTCACTTAATAAATCTTCAAACAAATCCTACACATAAGAATTTGCCTATTTTGTCATCAATGTCTTGCTTTCCAGGGCTGAATGAATATCAGCCTTTTAATTACAAACATGTAAACTGACTTTTTCTTCAAACCCAGCCTCATTTGCTTACTAGTTTTGCTGACCCCCAAGAAGTCATTTAACATTTGCCTACCTCAATTGCCTCAACCATGAAATGGGAATAATAATAGCACCTCAGAATTTTTATGAGTAGAAAATGAAATAATATTTATAAATATAAATATATTATTATAAAATGCTTAGTTAACTTTAAACTACTATATAAAAACTAGGCATTGAGTATATAAATATCTATGCCATTGAGAAAATTTCACTAAATAATTTTTTTAAAAGTTTAACTTTCAAAGGGATGGTAATAGACATTTACTGGATGACATTGTCATTAAGTAAGTGTGCATTATGGGAAAATGTAATTTAATCACATAATCTTAGAACAAAAAGGGATTTCTGAGTCTAGCTTATTGCTAAAAGAGAATGAGCAAAATATTCCTTTTATAATGTATCTCATAAGTATCCTTTGCCTTATTACATCCAAAGAGGGAAATCTGATTCCCCTTAAGGAAGTTTTGAATTTTTCTATAGTGCTATCTCTACTTCTTTCCTTTATTCTTGATCTTACCTTCATGAGCCATAGAATACAAAGGTAATCCCTCTTTCAGATGATAGATACCTCCTTACCTACTTGAAGACAGCTGTTTTTCCCCATCTGTATCTTCTCTTGTTGAAGCGAAACACACTAAGTTCCTTCACTTTCTCCTCATATGACGTTGATTTAAGTTTCTTCACCAACTTAATTGCTCTCTTCTTGGCATTCTCCAGCTTACCAAAATCCTTCCTCAAATATGGCACCTAACTATAAAGAAGAATAATTGAAATTTGGAACAATTTGTGCTGCTCTATCTATCTGTCACTGAGTAAATACTCAGTGATCTGTGCATTTATCATCTAACCACTCATTTATCCATTCATCTGTTTATATATTTCTCTTTTTACTCATTTGTTTACTTTCTTATGTATCTATTTCATTGTTTGATATTTCTTCATTCACTTTCATACGTTATTTTCATCTGGGTTTTCTTAAATACCAAGTGAGTATTGATTTTACAACATTTTTCTTAGGATTTCAAAATTGCTAATAAAGTCCATCTGTATTTTGTAGAATATGCAATATGGGAAATAGTCCAAAGGAGTCCCTTAGCAGGAAAAAATTTGAAAACCACTTATCTAAGCTATTGAAGAAAAAATTTTTTTATCAAATATGAAGAAATAATTAAACAGACTGTCCCTTCTACTTTAAACATGTGCAGTCTAAATACCTACTATATGCCAAATGCTGAGAGACAATGGAAAAAAGGACTATTTTCCTGTTCTCTGAAAATTATATCATGATGGAAGAACAAATAAGCAAGCCTTGTGACCATTTTTTTGCTATATTCTTTGTTTTTCTCATGGAAATGTTTAGAAGTGTTCTGATATCGCCCTTTTAAGGCCATGTCTAAACAAAATTTTCATTTCATTGGATCTTAAATTTAGAGCAAAAAGCCTCCTTATTACTGTAAGGATGTATGTATTAGAGGCAAAATTGAATTGTGATTATAAATGGAAATGACTTATCAAAGTCATAAAATGGACGAAAAAAGATTTAAATACTATTTTTTTGTTGCCAAATAATGCAATTCTTTTTTCATTACCATTCTGTATCAGAGAACAGAATTAAAGTTTTACAAGTAAATTGGACTTTAGATATTATGTAGTCCAGCCTCCAACATATAAACAATGAGGAAACAAACCCATAGAGGTAAACTGATGACCCAAATCACATGGCTATGTAGGAAATGCAGCCAAGATGGGATATCACATTCATTTTTTTTTTTTTTTTTTTTTTTTTTTGAGGCTGGGGTTAAGTGACTTGCCCAGGGTCACACAACTAGGAAGTGTTAAGTGTCTGAGATCAAATTTGAACTCGGGTCCTCCTGAATTCAAGGCTGGGATATCACATTCTTGAACCTAGTTCTTTTTCTCTTTCACAATCCATCTATTAGGTTACCAACTCACAGGATATAGGATAAAGAGTTCTGAGTACAGTCAGAGATCCTGGTTTCAAATCCTACTCATCATATCAACCACACAGTTACTTTAGTTTCTGGGTTTCAGTTTCTTAATCTAAAAAATGAAGAATTGGAACCAGATGGTCTTTGACATCCAAGTTTTTCAAATCCTAGATCAACAGACCTAATTTAGTTGTGGAACTGGGATTACTAGGTCCATTTCTTTTAGACAAAATTCATTGTTGTTCAATTATTCCATTCATGTGTGACTCTTCACAAGCCCCTTTTCTTGACAAAGATATTGGAGTGGTTTTCCCATTTCCTTCTCCAGCTCATTCTACATATCAGAAAATTTAATTAACAGGGTTAAATGACTTGTGCGGATAGCAAGTGTCTGAGGCTAAATTTGAATTCAGGAAAATTCATTTTCCTGACTCCATGCGTGATAACTTTTCGACTGCCTTCCCCTTATATTACACCAAATAAAACTCTTCATGATAGTTTGCGTAACCTAATCCCAATGTTAGATTTCTCATTTTCTTGCTAACTATTAGACCTTCATTGCCATTAAATGATAAAGCCTCAAATCTGCCTCTTTTTACTGATTGCCATTCTCTTTGGAGTCTTACTGTTCCTTGTGCCAGGGGAATCAAGTTCTTCCTAACAAATCGTTTCCTAATCCTGACAACTAAGACATGAAATCTTTATTTTTTTTCAATGACTTGTTCTGGTGTACCTGAGAATAGTAACTCAGTTTATCAATTATGAAAAATCCATTATCACAGGCCATAGATAATGTAGTTTAATGTTTTAATAACAATTTTTGTTATTAATGGAAGTTTTTACAGGCATTATTAGATTCAAATTACTGTGTTTTGTGTGCAGTCAAGGGGATAATAAGCAGAGGTATCAATCTGAAAGAATAATAATGCGCCACCTGCTTGAATAATAGCTGAGCTGCTCACTATTGTTTGGGGGTCCATTCAGCCTCTACAATTTGGCACTTCTCCTCTAGCATGTCTTTATTATTTTTTCTTCTCTTTTTAAAATTTTATAATGCTGGGGCATCCATTGGCTTTAAAAGTTGTTATTGGATTTGATCCCAATTTTTGGATAGGGAAAATCATACTGAAGTGTTTGTTTTGGGACTTTGAAGAAGTTCTCCTTGAATGATGGTGCTGTCTTAACAGCTGGAACACCTCACCCATTAGAATTTTCTTATTTTCATTTTTGCTTCTGCCAGGGGTTCTCCTATAACCTGCCAAATGGAAATAGAAAATGATTCTAAGAAACAACTCCAGTAGCTAAACTTATTTCTTTTTTTAAAAATAAAAAATAATGCAAATGACTAAAGCATACTTTTATTCTGTTTCATCCTCATTTGAGCACCAGGAAAATAGAACAGCCAAACTCTAACTGCTGTAATGAAGGCAAATAAACAATCAAACAAAAATATTCAAAATGAGATTGTCTTTTAAAATGTAATATTGGAACATATGTGTTTTGGGTAAAGAGAAATAAGACATATCCTGCTTATACAAAGGTAACTGAATATATTGGAAAAGAACACTAAACTAGATTACAACTCACTTCTGATCATTAGTATACATGGGATGATTAGAAAATCATTTAAGCTATTTGTGCCTCAATTTCCTCATCTGTAAAGTAAGAATTATAATTATATATACATATATATGCATATATATACATATATATATAATCTCACAGGGCTGTTGGAAAAAGCAAATGAAATTGTATGTTTAATGGACTTCATTAAATCACTATATAGAGATATGTATATGTATATACATATAAAGCATTTATTAAGTATATACTATGTAGATATAATCTACATATATTAGATGAGAGTGCTGATGATTTAACAAGGATTAAAAAGTAAAGACCTTTTTAGAACCAAATCATTGCAAGTTGGGTCCTTTACATAAAAACTAAAATAACTATGGATTTCATTATTTGTACCATGTTTTGTTTATCATCAATGGAGTTATGCTTTTGATACAAAAGAGCTAAAACACTTATTTTTAAAATAAATTGAAATGGGCATCTTTTTCTCAAATCTACCATGTCTATCCTGTAGCTCTGAATGTGATTGTATTTTTGATCTTAAGCTCCTTGATTCTTTCACTAATAGCCAGGGTCACGGTGAAATCATGAACATGAAGAATTCACCATTGCTCTGATTTTTCATGGTAATAGAAATGGTAACATGAAGAATATGAAACCTGTTGTCCATTTTTATGCAATCATGGAAACATTGATTATGAAGAACGCCTCTAAATTGAATATTTTTTTTTTCTCAATGATTTAAACAAGGAGGCTTCAGTCAGTCAAATGAATTTAAGTATTACTTCCAAAAATTGTATTCCCAAACATAAACAAAATCAATACCCATAATTCAACATCCTAGTTGTCAAAATTATCTAATTACTTTATTAATATTATATAGTATATTATTGCTGATCATATTTAATTTTTAAATTAATTATTTTAATGATCCATATTTTCCCCTTAAATAAGATATCATTTTAGCACTAATATATTATATGCTACAAGTCCTCTATGACATAATCTCTGAAGAATTGAATACCCCAAGGCTATTAGAAACATTCAATGTGGTTGCACTAGGCTAAAAATCATTATAAACTAGGAATCGTGAAAGAAAAAAAATTAAGATGTGTAGACTTTTATTTAAAAAAAAATGTATTGAGCTTAGCAGATGGATCCCTGAAAATGAGCTATATATTATCTATTCAAGAGTAAATGAAGAAAGTCGCCATGATCCTGGGTAGACATCTGATAGAACACTAATAGAGGGCATGGATAACATGCTTTCTTGATGTGCAGAGACAAGTTGTAGCTCTTGTAATTGAGGGAATACAGCACAGGGATAAAATCACAGATATTAATATATTAAAGTCAAAGCTTAAAATCGATTATGTATTTCTTCCTTAATCCCTCAAATTCAATTTTTCTTCATCTTTTATAGTTGTATAATTTATAGGATGATTCTACTCCAAAGCTTAAAATTGAAGATATAAGTTTGTTGATTCAAATCCATATTAGATGGACTATTGAGGGTGACCTGCAATTTGTGGGCATATATCGTATTTTTTTTTAGATTAATTGAGTATGTACTCACAATTAGCTTGACAACTTTACTTATTTTCAGTGGGCCTTAGAAAAATGATACTGGTCTATATGTGTCATTCATCTGATTCAACATGACAAGGTTTTCTTTCTTGATATGTTAATATTAAAATAAATAACATGTTGACCTTCTTTAAACTATTTCTCATTCCCACTTTGAATTAAGATTCACACAAGCTTAGGTCCTAGAGGTAAAAGTATAAGTGACTTTATTTCTTCCCACTACTCATACACCCTCATTGATGTGTGTCACATTAACAATAGATTGATAGACCTGAATTAGCTGTTAGGACACATTGTAGAGCTATAGGAAAACTTCTTAAAACATGCTTTATACATAGTGATTAAATTCTGGACTTTCTGGACCTATATCAATTGAAATAGGGAGGGGAACTTCCTCCCTTATAATAATGACAGCCACTATCAATATTCCACTTCAAAATGCACATACATGTAATGTGCAATCTTCTATTAGTATCTGTATTTCTAATCTTACTGATAGAGAAAATGATATTGTGCAATTATTTTTTCAATAGTATTTTATTTTTCTAAATACATGTAAAGATAATTTTCAACATCATTCTTGTAAGGTTACATGTTCTAAATTGTTATCCTCTCCTCCCTTCCCTCCCCAAGGCAGCAAGTAATTTGATATATGTTATACATATTAAAAATATTTCCATATTTATCATGTTGTGTCAGAAAAATAAGGGGAGAAAAACATGAGAAAGAAAAAAAATAAACAAATTTAAAAATGCTATGCTTTAATCCACATTCAGTCTTCATAGTTCTTTCTCTGGATGCAGATGGAATTTTCCATCCTGAATCTATTGAAACTTTCCTGAATCACTGTATTGTTGAGAAGCTGATGATTATATAATCTTGTTACTATGTACAATATTCTCTTGGTTTCACTTTATTCATCATCAGTTCATGTAAGTCTTCCTAGACTTTTCTGAAATTGGCCTGCTCATCATTTCTTATAGAACAATAATATTCTATCACATTCATATATAATTATTTAGCCATTCTCCAACTGATGGCATCTATGCAATTTCAAATTCCTTGCCACTACAAAAAAAGCTGCTACAAACATTTTTGCACATATAGGTTCTTTTCCCTGTTAATCCTGCAATTATGTTATGTTTTTAAATCTCAAAATTGTCAACAGTACAAAGACAAAAACAAGGAAAAGTGATACTATTAAGTGAGCAAATAAAAGAAAAAAATTCTAGATCTAAATAGCTGGAAGGGTCTTTAGAGACTATGGAATCTAAGTCTCTCAATCTATAGATGAAGAAATTGAGGTAGTTAGAGGTAGAGTGACTTGTAAACAGTTAAAAGCCTTTATTTTAAGATTCCTCTAACTTCAGAATCATACTGTCTCCCTGCCTATCATGTAGAATGGGCTTTAGTATTTAATGTGAACAATATAATGCTACAGTATTTTTATGGATTTCTTATTTTATGAATATGACTATTTACAACAAACCTTCAGCTCACTGGTGATTCTTATCTATATTATTCTATCTGTTGCCCAAAGAATATCTGTTCAACATGCTCTGACCTCTAGACTTTTTGACATTTTGTGGATACTTATGCAAACACTCATGTTCTCATTTATTATCACTTGGTTTTCTTTAATGTCATTATTTTCTATATTGTTGTTATGATTTCATTAGTTTAGGAAACTCCCACTGAGGAAGTCCATATATAATTTCTGTTTCTTTTTTTTTTTTCTTTTTTTTCTTTTTCTTTTTTTTTTGTCATTTTTCACTTTGTAAAGTTGCTTGGGACACGGAGTTTAAGTTATAAAATTCTAGTCAAATGCCTTTTAAATATATATTTTTTAATTTCTTGAATGGATTAATCACTGGGGTACTAGGGACATAAAGACAAAATTAAACTATATATAAATATATATATATATATATATATATATATATATATATATATATATATATATATATATATATATATATATATATATATATATATATATGTGTGTGTGTGTGTGTATAAAAAAACAATACCCTTTATTTTTGTGGGGAAGATCCAAAGATGCAGGAAACCTGGAACAACCTCCTGTAGAAAGTAACGAAGGAGCTTAGCTTTGAAGAGAGCCAAGGGGGTCCTAAGGTTGTTAGACCATTTGTTGTGGGCACGTTTCCTTAAATAATATACCCTAAATCCCCAGCTCTATGTGGAGCCTCTAAATAGTCCTTAGAGACATATGTGGTTTTGATTATTCTGATCCAAGAGTTCCATGATGGATACACTTACAACAATATTGGGAGAAAATTAGTTTAGAAAAGTTGCACTCTAGTGTCAGGGATCACGTCAGAATCACAGATAATGTTGCTAAATCTCCTCAATATTATACCATTTCCTTCCTCTCTTCTGTTCAAAACTCCCATTTTTTATCTTCAGGGTGTATCTAAAATATCCATAATAATGGACGAAAGTAGGGGAATGGAAAAAGTACTTGTAATAAAAAAAAAAAAAAAAATCATCAGATCTGTTAAATATCCATGGAATAGCCAATAAATATTTGCCTTGTTGCATTTATTTTCCCCAGTTGATACAAATTTCAGAGAGTTTAAAGCTTTTTCTTTGAGTAGCCCAACTACTGTAGTTACTTGAAAGGTTATTAGATCTATAAAAGAAAGAAAAAATACCATTCTGAACATCTCTAGTATTTTTTGCTATGCTGATGCATTCTATTTCTAAGCACATTTTCTCCATGGGGCCATTGGCTACTCTGCGAATGAGAAGTACTTTTTATGAAAAAAGAACGGCCATTGAAACAGTGGATTTCAGGGTGCTACCTGCTTATTGAAGCAAAAATTACTTGTGAATAGTTAATTAAGGAACCAAGGAAGTTGGAGATTGGGAAGTTTTTTTGTTTTTGTTTTTTTTTTTTTTGTTTTTGTTTTTGAAAATAAGGCAAGCTGTTTCATAATATTAAACTATTACATGTCAAATCTTTAACAGCATCTTGATCTTGAAAAAAAAAACAACTTTTAAATAAAAATATTTGTCTCATGGAATACTGTACTATTTTTTCTTTTAATTAGTTAAAGGTAAACTTTTGTAACTATTAAGCACAGGAAATAGATTGAGAAAATTCTAAATAGGAGACTGCTAAATTTAAAAGGAAAAGGAGACCATTTATATATTCATTCAACAAACACTTAGTAAACATTGAATATTTGCAATTGCAGAAATACCTTAGCATATTTGGCTGGATAGAACCTCTATGGCAAATTTTTGAAATGTTAAAGAACAAGGATTCACCAGAATAGGCAAATAGGAATGGATTGACATTTGCCTTATTGGCAAAAAACATACCTAGCCAATAGGTCACAAAACCATTTATTTGAGTGTTTGTTTATGCACTTAGGGAAACAAAGAGAAAAATACCTACCTTCAAAATGTTTATATTTGGAATGGTTTGCCATTGGAAGGTTCCATCCACCTTATACTTCTGCTTCGTAGCAGTTCTCTGGTTTGTTGCAGGGCTAGATTTGTAAACTCAGTGTCTAAGGTAAATAAAATAGTATATCACTGATTGCCCAGGACTGTCTGAATCATCTCCCTGCCCTAAGAGAGATTTTTATTTTCTTCTTTAAATCACTCAATATTCCTTTAGAGATTCTAGTGTCAGTTCATATCTCAAACCCTAAGAAAGAAAGAGATTTTTATTATCAGATAGTAGAGGGAGATCCTAAGGATTATATTTTCATTGCAATGCATTGCCAGAAATATTGCTATTGAAGTCCCATTCTCACTAAGACGTACAGATGAAATATCTTTCTTTGCCAAGTTTTCTAAACATTTTCCCTTGAAAGCTCGTATGTCAATGTTACAACATTGTCACAGTACAATTATTATCTGGTGGTAGATCTTGATTTGTATTGGAGGGTGAAGATAGCTTTGACTCTGCCAAGTCAAAAAAGTGCTAATTGTTGTCAGTTCTTTCCTGAACACTTGTACCTTCTCTAATATACCAAAATATACAATATAAAAACTATTTTTGAATGGGAAAAGTAGCAACATTTTTTTTTAACTTTTGCTGAGGCAATTGGTGTTAAGTGATTTGCCCAGGGTTGTAGCTTGCTGTTGTCTCCAGAAGCTGCCGATTGCTCTCTGGGAGGAGATCTGCCATGTCAACTCAAATCTCTTGGACAGATTCTTCTTCCTGTAGAGAACCACTGTCTCCAGACAGTTGCTGTTAACTCTGTTCCAGAGAAGTGATTTCCCTTCCTGCAGAGAGCTGCCTCAAGTCTGGTCTAGAGCAGAGACTCCCTTTTCCTCCAAAGCTGCCCTCTTTTATCCTACCAGAGAATGGGCATGGGATAATGCATGGGCTTCTGGGAAAAATTACTTCAACCAATGAACTTGCTCCTCCTAAGCATGCAAGCTCTTCCCCAGGAATTCACAAGTCAAACTCCCAGGAAAGGCTGGAACTAGAAAATCCTTAAGTACCGACTTAGCACTTAGTAAAAACCTAATATCTCATTATCTCATTAGCACTTAGTAAGAACCTAACACAGGGTCACACAGCTAGGAAGTTTCTGAGGTCAGATTTGAACTCAGGTCCACCTGACTTCAGGACTGGGGCTCTATCCACAGTGCCACCTAGCTGCCTTTAGATTAGTAAATTTCAAAGAAATTTTGATCATTCAATAATCATAAACAATTAATAAGTTCCTGCCATTTGCATGGTACTATTTTGGTCACTAAATATACAAAGATAAAGATTAGTTTCTGCTTTTGGAGATTTTGTATCCTATCAAAGGGATAACATATACATATATTATATGTAACATATTTATAAAATAAAGTAATTTAGGAGGGTAATAAAACACAGGTAGCTTCTAGGAAGGAACAATTTCTGGTGAGATTAGGCTCTCCCTTAGTATACTTTCTAATTAATATTATTCTCACAAAATTCATGCCTACACACTGTAATTTCTTGATAAATCTTTATCTCAGGTAACTCGAGACTGATCTAGAAGGTTAATTCCAAAGGTAAATCCTTTCTCCTTGTGCATAAATGTTGAGAGGTCCACAAAATTTAGATACTGCAAATTTAGTATATAAGGAAGCTGGGACTGTTACACACCAAGAGACAAAGATATATGCTTCCCTGACCTTTTAAGAAATTGGAATCCTCCACCCCTTCACCTAAAATAGAAAAGAACAAATTCAAGTCAAATAAATGAAACCCATTTTTACTAAGCTACATGATCTCAGATTGGAGAAGAATCGATATCTATCCTTTTATAGTATGTTTTTTTCTCATTGGATACAGCCATTGAAGGAATCACAGAAAGATTGAGAAGCTGTAGTGAGGAAGGTTGAACCTTTGTTCCATAATCCTTTTGTAAAGTCCTCCTATCTAATGAGCATATGATTCATGTTAACCCAGATAGAGAATTTTCGCCTATGTTCCAATGTCTCTTCAAGGCATCCCCATTAATCACCACATCTTTTCTGGAAATAGGCTCACCAACATCTTCCATTTGGGAAAAATGCCCATGTGGTAATCTCCATTGCAAATTCAATAAGTGTGTGTACTTTGTAGAGTTTATACATGGATGTATTTGTATACTGCATAACACACACACGCACACACACAACACACACACACACACACACGCACACACATATACACACACACATACTGTACCATGCCTTTTTAAGCTCTCTTATAGGTTACTCTATTCAAACCTAAACACCACTGGTGAGGTATTGGAGAATATCTAAAGGAAACCTACCAATTTCCACCTGCAGCTTTACTTGCTTTCCACTCCACAGAATACTTATACTAGTACCACCAAGCAGACCCTTTCCAGTTTATTTTTAGTTTACTGTTTACTTTTCCCCACTAGATTGTAATCTTGAGAGCAGATACCATTCTTTTTTTGATTTGTATTCCCAATACCTACTATAGTTGCTGGCACATAGTAGGTACTTTGTAGATGCTTACTGATTTGAACCAACATCTTAAAGTGTCATGTTATATGCATATCAAAGAGAAAAGCAAAGACTCTGGGAGACTAGATTGCTGTCCCAAGTATGGAAAGAGCTGTCTTGAAGTGTTAGAATTGCTCCATTTTGTCTCAAACAACAAAATGGTAGATGTATAGAGATGAAGAAGAAAATTTAGTATTGGAATAAGGAAGATGCTACAATCATCATAACTGCCCAAAGTATAAAGGGCGGCCTCAGGAATGAATTGCCCCCACCCCCATTCACTGGGAAACATCAAATCATTGTTGGACAATCACTCACTTCACATATCTGTTAGGATTCTCACAAGGTGCTGAGGCACTGGAATGGATATAATTATCTAATTTAGCATCTCTAGTTCAGTAATGTATTTCCTAGAATTCCATGAGATTCACACCTTTAAGAGAGTATACTTTCAAGGAGCTCCCACAAGCCCAGGGAGTACCCACATGCCCACTCTCGAAGGCAGAGTCTGATTCCCACACTCTGGGAAATTCAGAGTCAAGAGTCATTTGAGATTCCACTGTGGGGCTGGCCAGAGACACTAGGGAGGACCAGAGACTGTAGACTAAAGGACAAACCTTTGGATTCAGAGACATACTGACACGAGCTCTCAGGATCCATAGAGATAGGCCTCTATTAAAGCTAGCCAAATCCCAGGAAAAGATTCAAGACTTTGAAGGACACAGTAAAGGATCTGGACTTTAACTCCTGGCTATATTTTGGGATTATTGAACTGAACTGAAACTAAGACTGCCTCCAGAAGCTCCCCAAGAGACCTGCCTCCAAGAGAACGATTACAATTTAGAGAAACAGAACATTACACATATCTCTAGATAAGTAGATTAACATAAAGATATATATGGAGTTGATTTTTCAAAGGAGATTGGCCTATCGGACATCCCAGTCACTTATAAACTCAAGATCCTATAATCTCATCTCAATGTTTGCTTTCTTTGCCTTTTCTGTTTTTAATGATTTCAAGGTAATTATAATAGGTTTAAAAACAATCTAGAAAACATAATCATATTTTAATAATCCCCAGATAAGTATCATGCATCACAGATTTGATAGCTTTCTCTGTTTAACCAAATCACACATGTGAAATTTGATTCTGAAGGATTCATAATTGATTCCAATCACTTTAATTTTTCCTTAAAACAAATGTGCTAATAATTAATAAGTAGTTCTATATAAAATGTCTAAAGAGAAAATAATATTAAATAATCATTTAATAATGATATGATATAGTTTGCAATAATTCTTCCATATAGTTATGTGTCTGTCTATCTACAACTATATTCATACTACTAAAGAGAATTAATATTTATAGTAATTGAACAGTTGTAAATTTCTTTACAAGTATTATCTCATTTGATCTTCACAATGTGAGGGGCATGTAGGTGGTACTATGGATAGAGTGCCAAGCTTGATGTCAGAAGGACCACCATTCAAATCCGCTCTCAAACCTACTAGTTGCGTCACTTAAGGAAAAGTCATTCAATGCCATTCGCTTCAGTTTCCTAACCTGTAAAATGAGCTAGAGAAGGAAATAAAAAGCCATTCATATAGAGTCACTGACATTGATAAACAACAATAGCAATGATGGATTGAGATAGATGCTACTACTATTATACTCATTTTATAGATGTGGAACTTGGAACTGAAAATAACTTAGAGCTACACACCTAAAACCTTGACATTTACTAATTGTATGACCTGGATAATTCACTCAATTATTCTCAGGTACTAAATAGAAAGTACCTATGATAGAATTCAAATTTCCCTTTTCCTGACTTTAAGTCAGTACTCTATTCACTGTGACATCTAGATATCTCTATTTGTAAATATATATGTGCATACATACCATATCTAATACATTGCATATATCTATATTTTTTGAACCTGATAATAAGGAAAATAATGAACCCAGTTCAATTTAAAAAACATTTATTAAATACATACTATATGCCAACAATGAATCTTGCTTGACCCTAGAGAAATAAAATATAAAAGTGAAATGCATCTTTCCCTAAAGGAGCTTACATTCTAATGATGACATTTTTGTTGTTGTAAGTCTTGCTCTTTGTGACCCCATTTCTTGGAAAAGATGCTAGAGTAGTTGTCATTTTCTTTTCTAGAAATAGATCATGGTTTCTGGTTTATAGATCAAGAAACTGAAATTTGTCCAGAGTCACACCGATAATATGTGTCTGAGGCTAGATTTGAACTCAGAAGGACTGACTCCAAGGCCTAATACTCTGTCTCTCCTACCAATTAATTGCCCTATTCTAATGGTACCCAAACACTAGTATGTTGTCTTCTATCTTCTCAACCCTTCTGAAATTTAGGTTCATTCTTGTCTTGTTTTTTGTTTTTTAAACACAGAATTGCATTTATTGTTTTGGCTCAGAATCCCCCCCAAAATGAAGAAGATAATTAACCTTGTCTTGTAGTTCTTAAACATTTTGTGCCATAATCATTTTGGCAATCTGGGATTCATATGGATCCTTTTCTTAGAATATTTTAAGTATATAAAATTGTAATGTTCTCTGTTCGGTTTTCTTGGGGTCTCTGGAAGCAGCCTTCTTTTCAGTTCAGTAATCACCACAGGAGCAGCCAGGGGTTAAAGTCCAAATCCTTTATTATCTCTTTCAAAGTCTTGTCTCCTTTCCTGGGTCCCAGTTAGCTTTCTTAAAGGCCAATCTCTCTCCTTGGCTCCAAAAGCTTGAGCCCCCCCCCATCTTCTTTGCCTTTTAAATCTCTCTGAATATATCCTGGCTTAGGCTTCTAGCTTATATGCTCCACACTAAGTATAAAACAATCATTATTTCACTAGAAAACCATTATTTGTTTTAAGATTAAATCTATCATACTGAACCATGCTAAACTAGATAACCTGTCTCTATCAATTGTCTCTATCAATTCTACTGACTTAGTACCTTATAAGAATCCTTTGTTTCAAATTCAGAGTTCTGACCCATAACACAAAAAACAAAACCTCAGTATCACAAAGAAAAATAATTGCATTGGAAATAAGATATCAAATATTAAAAAAAAAAAAACAAGTTCACAAACACCAGGTTGAAAACTCCTGCTTTAGTCCACTGCTGTCTACTCACTCTCCATCTCTGTGATGACATTATTTCTCTTTTCAAATAGTCATCTCCTTTATTGAATTGAATTGAAGCCTTCCAGAATATGCATGCTAAAAAAAAAAAAAAAAAAAAAAAAAAAAAAAAAAAAAAACAAACAAACAAACAAAAAAAAACATAAGGTCTATTAGCTTAACTAGAATGGAGGTAATGATTGCTGGTTAAGAATCAGTTATCAGCCCAGGGGCATCCTTACTCATTTTAAAATGACCATATATTCCTCTCAGATACATGTCAAAAAAATCTCACTGAACAGCCTTAGGGTGGATGACTTCCTTATTGTTAGCTGTGCTCACTAGTTCTGAAACAGTTCCATGCATTATTACAGGAAACCTTTTGATTTAGGGTGTTCTATAAACCCATCCCAGATAGAAATGCTTTCAATCAATGTTCCTGAGAATGCTCTGGATATGTAGGAATTTGTGTTAATTAAAAAAACTTACAGGGGGAGCCAAGATGGTAGAATAAAGGCAATGACTAGCTAACCTCTCTCAGATTTCCCTCCAAACAACTTTAAAATAACACCTCCAAATTAATTCTGGACAAGTAAAACCAAATAAAGAGAAAACTGTCCTTTCTAAGAACCTTAACAGGAAAGATATGTATAACTGTAATAAGTGTAATTCAATACAAGAACCCCAATAAGCCAGACTCAGGCCACATGTCAATAAGACAGCAGAAGGTCTAGGAGATGATTGAATTGGTAACAATGACTTTTGGAACTCCCAGATCACATTTGTAAGTATATTCAACAATTGGATAGAAGGAGATTATATGAAACTCTTTGCTGACACTGGGTACAGAACTCTTGCATTACCTGTATGAGCATCTGGAACACAAGCCTAAGTCACAGTTCCAATGGATGAAAACATTGGAGATCACAGCTATAGAGAATCCTGGTAATATTTCAGTTGCATTAAAAAGTACTTGATGTTGACCATGGACCATGACACAGTGCAGGAGAACAGTGACTTCATTTTTCCTTAAATCATACCACATTGGAAGAACTGAAAAGTTATAGACCATCAGAACTAGCTCAGAAAACAGCAGCCAAAATACCCTGAAGGTTGAGATGGTGGTCTCTCCACCTTAGGAGCAGAACCCAATTTTAATGTAAAGTTGGATATTAGGAAATAGACTAGAAAAATGAATAATAAAAGAAAAGAAGGAAAAGGAAAAGGTGTAGAAGGAGAAGGAGAGAAAAGGTGGAGGAGGAGGGGAAGGGAAACAACAACATCATCCTGGCAGTAGGAAGTTACTATGGTGACAGATCAAAATGTAAATTCAAAAGAGAATAACAATGTCAAAATTGCTATATATAAAGTTAGAAAAATTGTGAATTAGTCTTATCCCCCTAAAAAGGTTTTCTGGCAAAGTTCAAAGAGGATTTTAAAAATCAAAAAGGAAAGGTAGAGAAGATGAGGAAAGAAATGAAAGAGATGTAAAGAATCATGGAGGGAAGCACCAAAAAAATGGAAAAAAAATAACAAAATTTACTGATGAAAACCACTCCTTAAAAAGTAGCATCAGGGTGGGAGAAGCTAAGTGGTACAATGAATAGAGCACCAATCCTGAAATCAGGAGAAGCTGAGTTCAAATGTGACCTCAGACACTTAACACTTCCTAGCTGTGTGATTCTTGGCAACTTGCTTAACTCCAATTGCCTCAGGGAAAAAAAAAAAAAAAAGTAGAATCATTCAAATGGGGGAAAAATAAAAGTTCATTGAAGAAGATGATCTCTTAAAAATTAGATTTGGACAAGTGAAAGCTAATGACTTGGTGAAGTATCAAGAAATAATAAAACTCAAAATAATGGGAAAAATAGAAGAAAATATGAAATAACTGTAAAACATGCATATATGAATGAATAAATTAATAAATGTTCTTGTTGTTCATCTTTTCTTTTCAAAAAGAACAAATGGCATCATATAATGAATGATGTATATTTTATCTAAGATATACTATAATATATTTAACATGTATAAGACTGCCTGCCATCTAGGGGAAGGAGTGGAGGGAAGGAGTGGAAAATTCGGAACAGAAGTGAGTGCAAAGGATAATGTTGTAAAAAATTACCCATGCATATGTACTGTCAAAAAAAGTTATAATTATAAAATTAATTTTAAAAAGAATTGTGACAACACAGGAAAAAAATAATGAATGATGTCTTGATTTGTCCATGAATTGGATTTAAATGAATTATAGTTATACAGAATTATCTGTCTCGCTCACTCTTCCTGTACAGTGGCAAGACTAAAAAAATGCTGTAAAAACAACTGACCTAAAAGTAGATCAAGAAAATATAATTTAAGAATTATTGACTATTTGAAATTCATAATTAAAAAGGAATCTAGACATCATATTTCAAAAAATAATGAAAATAATCCTGATAGCCACTGAGTGCAATAGAAATTGAAAGAATCCATCAATCACATTCTGAAAGAAATGCTAAAACAAAAACTCCCAGGAATATCATAACCAAATTTTAGAGCTCCCAGGTCAATTTGAACTTTTTCTTTCATTTGATACAACTCTATGGGGTGGGCGTTTATCATTATCACTCCTTTACAAATAAGAAAATTGAGACTAAGGATGATTGAATGAATTACCACAGAGATAGTATGTATCCAAAGCAAGAGTTTGAACTCAGATCTCCCTAAGTCAGCCATTATTTCCACTACATGATGTTGTTCCAACTCAGTATCCCTTTAAATGCTTTACTTTATCCATGTCCTTCCTTCCTTCCTTCCTTCCTTCCTTCCTTCCTTCCTTCCTTCCTTCCTTCCTTCCTTCCTTCCTTCCTTCCTTCCTTCCTTCCTTCCTTCCTTCCTTCCTTCCATTTCTTCTCATCTCTGATTCCAAGAAGTTGTAATGTGCACAGAAGCCATGCTTTCTGTAAAACCAACTCAGTAGCAAATTTAAATCAGATTGAGGGTAACTGACAGTCGTCAAACACATTGGTGAGTGAGGAGGGATTCCTCCTCAAGCATATGAGATTTTCCCCAGTGGATCAGGTGGAGGACAACAACTTGTTCCAATGTCCATGAAGGTGGCTCATGCAAGCACTGTGGAGTGCTTAAATATATGTAAGAAATAGAAAATGTCAAAGTCATCCATTGCATCCCAAGCCATCACAAGTCAACTTGATCTTTGCCTTGCCACTGTACCGAAAGAGAGTGGGACAGATAATTTTCTACAACTATGGCTCATTTAAATCTAATTCATGGGCAAATCAAGACATCATTCATTATATGATGTCATTTGTTTTCTTTGAAAAGGAATAATGAACAAGAACATTTATTAATTTTTCATTCATATGTGCATTTATTTGTGTATAAATTTACTTATTCATTTTTCTTATTTATTTATTCATTATTTATTTGTTGACCAATCGACAATCTAAAATATCTGCTAAATCTTATCATACATGTAATTTTTTTTTCTGATTGGCTTAGTCATAATGGCTATATCTGTTTTTACTCATGAACAAAGCTACCTTTCTTTACCTATGTCTTCTAACACTCATTAATGAGATGAAAGAATTATGGGAATATTCTAAATTGAGTCATCCATCAATGGGACAGATGCAGCTTTTCCCCACATAATAAGCAGAATATATCTTTAGAGAAAAAGTGGTTTGTTGCTTTAGTAGGTTATGGGAATCCTTTTGAATCTGTTCAGATATGACTTACCGGAAGGCAAAAATAGTTATTTCTAAGATCTTCTGATACTTCTTTCTCTAAAGGAGACTTTGATCTCTGCCAGGAGGGTAATGAAGTAGTGATGCCCATAGTTTGTCTACGTTGCTCTTCTGAGAGAAAAAAAAGTGTGTGTTTGTGTGTGTGTGTATGTGTGTGTGTGTATCTACTTCTCCAAAATAATTTTAGTTTAGGGAAAATAATGTTTACATTATCATATTATGATTGTGCCCCTAATTACTTATTTTAGTGAGAAAGAATGTCCCAAGCTATATATTCAAAGCATATCTGTTTTTCTCACAAAATTTCTGTTACCCAAAGAACACATGGAGTGGTCTATTGAAGTAAATAGCAAATAAATCCATTTATCTAAAGTTATAGTAAATAGAAAGCAGAGAAATTATCCCAGAGAATGTAGGGAGTAAATGGCTTTTCTTACTAGGAGTAAGATATCTCACTTCAACCAAGAGTGCCAGATCATTAAAAAAAAATTCCCCCAAATTTCTAGTTTAGCAAGCCAGCAATAGTGACGTAAATACATAAATGAAGAGCCATTTTCTCTACATTTTTCCCTTCTGTGATATTTTATTGAAAAGAATCTTAATCCTAGAAGACATAATTTTAGCATTTCTCATCTTCTAAGATTCCAATTTTATTCTTCATGCAAAAATGGAATAAGAAATAATTAATGTCAAGCTATTAGGAGATTCTTATGCAAGGGACCTTGGTACCATTGATTATTTTCCAAACAATACTACACTATTCTTCCCTTGGGAACATGAGTTCATAAATGTATGTATTTTTTTTAATAACATCAATTCCCATCCATCCATGACTCCTGATTTTTCACTCTTATCCATGGAATCCTATATTTTCAACACAAGTTAAATCAAAGGCTTTATTAAGTGTACATTATATGCCAACCACTCTTAGTTTTCTTCAACTTGGTGAGCACCTTTCTTAAATTCTATTGAGAGCATAATCCTCCCATGTTCATCAATTATTTCTTATCTGAATTTACAATCATTTCCCTCCTATTTCTTCATTAATTTTCATCCAGAACTCTGAAATAAGGATTCTTATAAGGTGTTAACTCAGTGGAATTGATAAACTAGATAACCAAATTGGTTATCTAGTTTAGCAGAATGATTAATAGTTGTCTAGTTCAGTATGATTGATTTAATCTTACAACAAATAATGGTTCCCTAGTGATATAAGGATTGGCTTATACTCAATGGAATAAATGGATTTAATTGTAATAGAGTATTTAAGAAGTCAGAATCAGACTTAGAAGGGGTACTAGAATAGACTCAGAAAACACAAAAGCCTGGAGGCTGGCCTGTCCTCCTGCTTCCCCCACTGAGACAAAGGTCTGTTTAAAGGGTTTCTAGAAAGCTAGCCCAAGCCCCAGGCAAAGCAAAAGACTGTGAAAGAGATAATAAAGAATTTGGACTGTATCCCTGACTATTCTCATAGTCATTACTCAGCTGAAGCCAAGGCTGGTCCAAGACCTCCAGAAAGTTAACTAGACATTACATCAAGTAAAGGGAAACTATCTGTCAACACTGAAAGTTTGAGTCTGATAGTTTCTGGAATGGAGATTGCAAAGGGATGCCAACAGTTATGTATGTATGCATATTTGTGTATATGTTGTTTATAAATAAAAACAAAAATGAATATATTTATCACCAAGGTTATGATCTTCATTGATCAGATTAATTCCTTAGAAGCTATTTACCAATGAAATAATGAATCTGTTAAAAGTGCACACACATAAATGCCCCAACACTCTCACTTTATAGACGAAGAAATAAGATGTAATTGACTTGTCCAAGATCACAAAGATAGACAATTGAAGCAGCTAGATGGTGTGAATGTGTAATATGAATAGAAGGTGGGACAGGTGGGACACTGTTTAAAGGAAAATATGAATTTGGCCTCAGATACCCACTTGCTGTGTGATCCTGGGCTTATCTGCTCTCTGTTCTGTTATTCTCTAATAGTATGACTTTCAGAAATATGTGAAGTAGCTTTGGTTTTGAGAATTGTTTTACTCATGAACTCTCACATATTAGTGAAATCAAAGTTCAACTACTTATTCTTAATCCCATCCCTCTTCATTATTACATACTACAACAGTGTAACAAATTAAAATTAAAATGAAGAAAAATCAGCCAACACAAAACTTTCTTTGGCAAATTGTGTGACATTCTTCTTCCATTGTCTCCAGTTCTTCAAAGAAAAAAATGAAGGAATGTTTTCTTTTTATTTGAAACCAAGAAACGTCACTGTATTTGCTGAGTAATCAGTTGTCTTTTATCATTGTTTCCATTTGCACTGTTATCATTTTTTGGCATAATGTTTTACCAATTTTGGTATCTTTACTCTGCATCTTTTCATAGATCTCCCTATGTTTTTTTTTTTAAATTTTCTTAAAGTCATTTCTTATGGTGCCCTAATATTCAATGATATACATGTGCCATAGTTGGTTTAACGACATAAGATTTAATTTATTTTCTTAACATAATTTCACATTGTTTTCAGGAATGGTTGCACCAATTAATGGTTCCATCAAAGCTATGTTCATTCATCTTTTTTATGCCCCCTTCAGTATTAGTTATTTTCATTTTATCATCTTTGCCATATTTTGATAAAAAGTCAAACCTTAAAATATTTTGCAAAATATTTTGCAAAATAATTTGCAATTCTCTTTGGAAAAATCTTTTATATAGTCAATAATAATATAGATGATTTAAAACATATTATTTATTTTCAACATTCTATTTTTAAAATTTTGATTTCCAAATTTCTCCTTCCTTCCTGCCCTATATCCACTAACTTAAAATGTAATCAATATATCAATTATGCATATGAAATTACACAAAACATGTTTCCATATTAGTCATCCCCAAAAAATAAGAAGAATAAAGAAAATGAAACTTTGATTTCACTCAGAGTTCATTGGTTTTCTCCCTAGAAGTATATGCCATTTTAAAAGAGTTCTTCAGAATTGTCTTGTTCATTTTCTTGATCATGGTTTGTCTTGGTTCATTGTTTTCATCACATTGACTAATATGATCACAATTCATCATCAGTATTGATGTTACTGTATACAATGATGTGCTAAATCTTTTATGAGCCTAAAAGTGAATTTTATGATATATGATTTTTTTTTCTGGAAGCTAAGAATATTTTCTCCTCGAATTTGGAGCTCTGGAGTTTAAACATAATATTCTTGGGAGTTTTCTTTTGGGTATTTCTTTCAGAAGGTAATGTATCAACTCTTTCAATTTCTATTTTAAGATCTAAGATAAACAGGTAGCTTTCCTTTATAATTATTTGAAAACTGTTGCTTGGTTCTTTATATATATATTTTTTAAAATATTGAAAAATAGCATTTTATTTTTCAAAGTACATATAAAGATAATTTTCAGCATTCACTCTTGTAAAACTTTGTGTTTCAAATTTTTCACCCTCCTTTCCTATCTCCCCGCTTCTCCTGGATAGCTCTGCTGCCTCTTTCTTTCTTGTGATTTTTGTGTCCCATATTCGAGTGCCATAAAATAGTGTCTTTTTGGAGGTCCCTGGTTGGGTGCCAAATTATTGTGTCTGGACTAGCTTTCTGGAGGATTTTAGGACCAGCCAAGGCTGGTCTTAGTGGAGGAATGAAGGAGGCAGAAGAGCCACCAGGATGGTGGTCAAAGATGGAGTCTGAGTATCATTTCCAGTTGTCTCAGACCTTAAATACTTCAGTATGATTACATTACATTACAGCACACATCTATTAAAATTAGCTTGACTCTTTTTCTATCATAGCCTTATTAGCTAAATCTTGTATGCATCTTATCTTCCCTGGCATTGTAGTAATGTTTATGGTTAGGTCATTTTTGTTGTTGTTTTATTTGTTCAATTTCAAACTTATTTCTTAGCTTTGAACTTAATTTAAACAGTTGTGCTCTGCTTCCAGATTGAAAATGATGCACTATCTTAAGTTTTAAGCTACTTTTTGCTGCCATTTTTAGAGGTAATTTAAAGATCCTGCAAATTTTTGGTATGTCCAAGATGGTGCAATCCATTGAGATGTGTGGTCACTGCTCTCCTGGTCTAAGCTCTGGTGTTTAAATAAAAAGGATTATTGTTCCCCTGTAGCCACTCTGACACTCTGACAAGGTTTTTTATTCTCCTGGAGCCACAAATATTAGTGTGCCTTTGTGCCCTGAAACTTCAAACAGAGCCTCTCTTCCTCTGAGCAAGCAGAAACCTCTCAGCCCTGTAAATGTGATCCAGGACCATGAATAGCAATAGGGTTGCCAAACAACACCCAGTATTGTAACCAATGCCAACCAAGATCCTTGTGATTTCATTTTGACCAGGTTTCTGACCTCCTTACTGTCTGTTGTCTGAGTTCCCAAAGTTGATGATGCCATTGTTATAGACTCTTTTAAAGTCTATCTTTGGTGTTTGCCATTGATTGTGTTCTAGACTAACTTCCTATCCTAGTGTCAGAGGCTTCCCTTGCTAACATCAGTTTCCTTGAACTAGAAAAATGTCTCAGTAGGAGCTTTGGATAGCTCTGATGCTCCAGAATTTGATTTAATGGTTTTAAAGTTATTTGGAAGAGAATGATGGGGGGATTCAGTTGAGTCACTGCCTCTACTTCATTTTGTTTCCACTAATATATTGTAACAAATATTTTATTCCAATTTTCTTTCATCAACAAAATATAGAAAGGATGAAATAAATGTTAAAGAAACTAAATGGCAGATGTATATAGATTGAATATAAATATAGAAAACCAGAAGCCATTCTCTAATTCAGAAATGGTCAAAAGATATGAAAAAAAAAACAATTTGCCAAAAAAAGGGGGGGGTTGTAAGCTGGAGACAAAATGAAGTAACTAATAATAGAACCCACAACTGTCTGATTAAATATCCCCTGATAAAAATTGTATATAATGAAATGTCATCCTAAATATTTTTAATATTTTTCTAAGATACTCAAGCTATTTATTTTTTTTGTGATACAGGGAATTTAAAACTAATGTTATAATAAAGGAAGAAACTGAGAAATATGATATAATGTGATTCCAATGACACAAAACAAATCTGGGATCTTTTTAGGAAAGAACGTCCTTGAGAGCTTTAAGTAGTATTTTGTCTTTTAGGGAATTGAGGATATACATATTTAAGAGAAGTGCTTTTTGGGGAAATGAACCATATATCCAATATCACTTCTTTGAATTTGAAAGATGACAGCATCTTATCTACTTGAGATTACTTTTCATATTTATTACTTGCTGTGTCTCAGATGAGTCTTCATCCTTTAGTGACAATGAAAACAAAAACTTTATTTTCTAATTTTAAATTCAAAAATGTTAATGAATGACTGTGATTATCCTGCAGGGAAGGAATGGCAACAACAAAATGATTAGAAAATAATAAAATTTAAAGAAAGGTGATCCTTATTTCTATTTCATGTGTGCCTTCTCAGAGCCTCAGGGAACCAATATAAAATAAGATTGCAATTCAATATTTAGGATTAAGTACTATTATGGGTTGTAAAACAAGTCAATGAGTTTACAGTTTAAATTAAGTTGATCTTTGACTATTCTCACACTTACTGACTTTTTTATTTCTTTCAGAAGAAATAGATTGAGGGCAAAATAAGAGCAAAGTTTTTATTACTTTCTCACAATAGTAATATGTTTTTTATCTATGGCTACATAATTAATTCAACTAATTATTCAGAAAGCATTTTTTTCAAAGTGATTTCCATGTGCCAAATACTGAGGTAGGAATTGGGGATTCAAAAACAAAACGGTTCCTGCCCTTAAGGAAAGTACATTAACTGTCAGCTTTTTTCTTTCATTCTTAAAAAGCAGGTTTTTGTTTTTTTTTTTTTTTTTTTTTTTTTTTTACTCATTATGTCTACTTAGTTATTTAAGCTGAATCCTTCATGTGGCCATTATGAAGCAGTAATAATGAAAAATTAAATGGGACTGTTAAAAAAGGACATTTTAACTCAAAAAAGAATGACTTAGAAGACATTGATGATGAGTTTCTTCTTTACACAAATTACATAGTTTTTTTTTTGTTTTTTTTTTTTCTTATATATACTTCATCAATAAATTTTTGCAAAGCATCTACTATTTGTCAGTCACTGAGCTAAGTCTGGAGATACAAAAAAACACAAAAATAGTCCTATTTAATTTTTGTCATTTTGTCCCTATTCTCTTAAATAAATAAACAAATGAATAGAACGTTTCCTAAGTGATTGAAACTGACTCAAATAGGAATGGTCTACTTTTCCATAGTCAATAAATCAGAAGGCTATCTGAGATACCCTTGGCTAAAAAAATGAGAAGGCAACAAATAGCTTTCAAAGAAAAATTCTAGCAGTTAATCATATCTTTACAACTTAACATATTTTTACAGTCAATACTAATTTACCTTGATGGGTCTATGATCTCATGACAATTAATACTTTTTAAAAATTATACATAACAGCCCATCATAATTTCTTAATAGTCACAGAATTAATTTTCACAGTCATGTGGTTCAATTCAGTGACATTTAATTTATTAAATGTCTGCAATATGTAAGACATAAAGATAAGATAAAAAAGCCCTGCTACTCTCAAGGAGGAAACATTCTATTAAAGTAGGGAGTGACTAGAGGTAAAAAAAAAAAAAATACTACTATGTGTATGTAGGTTTATATACTATCTAATAAAATATATACTATACTATTTGTAGTATATTCAGATACATACATATATATGTGTATTATCTAAATATCTATTTTCTAAATTTGTAAAACAATAAATGATTCAGTAGATTGAAACATTGCCTTAGCCTCTTCCATATAACCTGGTATCTTTTATGCATATAAAATCTAGGCTGATCCCCTTGTCAAATAAGACAACACATATACATTTGCTGATGTTTTTATTTATCTTTACCCAGAAAGTCACAAAATGAAATGTTTGCTAAAGTTGTGTATCATACATAAGAGATGTACCACTACAACTCTTAATGATGAGATCCTTTAGATAACCTTCTTTGTGGTTGACATAATGCTGAGTTCATTAAGGCTTGAAACACTAATGGCTATTGGTGTGATCTCAGGCTAGTGAAATGATTTTGCATATTGAGTCAGTGAATGATATAGTTTTCTATTCAGTAAGACAGACAGATGAAGAACATCTCTTCTTCAGATTATTACATACAGTTGTACGAGTAAAGATCAAATTAGTCCTATAATTCATATATTTTGGAAAGAAAATGCAGTTGGACAGCCAGCTGAGAACAGAATTGAACCAGAGGAGAAGAATGGATTGTATTTTATTTGGGAAAATGTGAGATATTTTTATTGCCTTTGATTTCAACCTATAAAGCTATCTTTAAAAATATCTATATATACTTAAGATGGTGGAGAGAAGCCAGAAAGTTGTCTAAGTCCTCTCTAGTCATCAAATCAAAATTATAAAAGAATTCTGGAGTTGTAGAATCCAAAAAAAGACAAAGGGAAACAATTTAATCTCCCCAAATAATTTAGAAGGACTACAGGAAAGGTCTGCCTTACCTGGGTAAAAAGAGAGATCAGCCTAGTACAAATATTGTCAGGAAAGCCAATGGGAGGATCTTTGCTTTATTATATTCACTTAACCTATCCAAGAACACTTGATATTTTTCTTAACGTTTAGATCTGACTTTATTTGTGGGGAAAGTATTTTGTAGTTTTGCTCATATATTTTCTGACTTTCCCTTGGTAGATAGATTCCCAAATATTTTATACTATCAACAGTTATTATAAATGGAATTTCTCTTTGTATCTCTTGTTGTTGGATTTTGTTAGTGATGTATAAAATTGCTGATGATTTATGTGGATTTATTTTGTATTTTGCAATTTTGCTAAAGTTGTGTATTATTTCCAATAGTTGTTTTAGTTGATTCTCTAGGGTTCTCTAAGTATACCATCATATCATATCTGCAAAGAGTGATAATTTGATTTCCTCATTACCTACTCTAATTTCTTTAATTTCTTTTTCTTCTTTTATTACCAAACTAACATTTCTAATAAGATATTAAATAATAATGGTGATAGTAGGTAACCTTGTTTCACCCATGATCTTATTGGGCATGATTCCAGTTTATCCACATTACATATGATGCTTTCTGATGGTTTTAAATAGATGCTTCAGACTAAATTTTTAAAGTCCATTTATTCCTGTATTTTCTGGTGTTTTTAATAGGAGTGAGTGTTGGACTTTATTAAACGTTTTTAAGCATCTATTGAGATGATCATAAGGTTTTTGTTAATTTGGTTATTGATACAGTCAAGTATGCTAATAGTTTCCCTAATATTGATCCAGCCCTGCATTCTTGGTATAAATCCTACTTGGTCGTGGTATATTATCTGGGGGACGGTTTTCTATAATCACTTTGATAATATTTTATTTAAGATTTTTCCATTAATATTCATTAGGGAGATTGTTCTGTAATTTTCTTCCTCTGATTTAGGTTTCAGAACCATGCTTGTGTCATAAAAGGAAGTGGGTAGGACTCTTTGGATTCCTATTGGAGCTAATTGTTCTTTAAATGTTTGATAGAATTCAGATGTAAATCCATCTGCTCTTTGGGATTTTTTCTTATGGAGTGTATTAATAGCTTGTACTATTTCTTTTTCTAAAATGGAAATATTTAAGTAATTAATTTCCTCTTCTGTTAATCTGGGCAATCTATGTTTTTGTAACTATTACTCCATTTCACTTAGGTTATCAAATTTATTGGCATAAAGTTGGGCAAAGTAACTTAATTATTGTTCTAATTTCCTTTCCATTGGTGGAAAGTTTTCACATTTCATTTTTGAGACTAACAATTTGATTTTCCTCTTTTCTTTTTCTAATAAAATTAACTAAAGCTTTATCTATTTGGTTAGCTTCCTTCCCCTCCCTCCATAAAACCAACTCTTCCTTTTATTTATTAACTCAATATTTTTTTTTACTTTCAATTTTATTAATCTCTCCTTTTATTTTTAGAATTTCAAGTTTGGTATTTGATTGGGGAGTTTAATTTTCTGTTTTTATAGCTTTTTTAGTTGCAAGTCCAATTCACTGATCTTCTCTTTCTCTATTTTATGCAAATAAGCATCTAGATGTTGCAATATGGGAGCACCTGATAGAGGCTGTTGAATGTCTAACTCATACCTGTAAAATGGATCTCTTCATGTGAGAGGATGATAATGTTGATGACATGAGAGGCAGTTGCTCTCTCTGACCTCTCTCCACTTCCCTCTTGCCTCCAATTTATTCCATTCCCAATCCACAAGGAACATCTGTTTCTAAAGGTTGCTTTGTAACTTTTCCAAGTGTTATGATTCACAGCTGTGGAGACTCTCAGAGAATTGACCTGCCATTTCATTTAGGCATGGTCCTTAACAATTCCCCATTTTTTGTTTCATGGGAACATGATTATTTCCCCCCCACAGTCTGGTCAGTAAATTTATGCATTAGCTGTTATCTGAGTCCACATGTTAAGGTATCTTGAGTCTGAATGCTAGGGAGTTCAAACAGCACTATAGCAGGTGTTGAATCTTGTGAGATGTCATGGAGGCAAACTTTCAAATGGAGAAGAGGACGATAGTCAGAACAGGCATTTTTAAGTCTCTCATCAGTTTCCTGGCTCAGCAATCATCCTGACTAAAAAGTCTTACCGGTCTCTCCTCCCTTTTATTTCCCATGGGTTACTGAAAGAACTCTGGGAGGATCCTACTCACAAACAGCTCTCGGGCTCTGCTGCCTCTTTCTTTCTTGTGATTCTTGTGTCCCATATTTGAGTGCTATAAAATAGTGTCTTTTTGGAGGTCCCTGGTTGGGTGCCAAATTATTGTGTCTGGACTAGCTTTCTGGAGGATTCTAGGACCAGCCAAGGGTGGTCTTAGTGGAGGAATGAAGGAGGCAGAAGAGTCACCAGGATGGTGGTCAAAGATGGAGCCTGGGTATCATTTCCAGTTGTCTCAGACCTTAAATACTTCAGTATGATTACATTACAGCACACTAAGTATGTGTGAACTAGAGCACCGTTATCTCATCAATCACACTGAGTAAGTGCTAACTATAAGCACCCTGCTATAAGTATCCCTTGCTTCAAGTAGGACACAGGTGATCAAACCCTCCCTGACTTCTCAGGAAGGGAGGTTAGAACACCAAAGGGAAATGGGGAGCCAAACCAGATATTTTTAGCATGTTTTCTCTGGGCTGAAGGGTCTTATAACTTATCCAAAGTTCCCCCACTATCTGTGGCCTTCTACATCTCTCATTTTCTTTTGTTTTATTGAAACAAGTATACATATATCCATCAGTATAGGAGGTATTACACAAGCAAGTAGTAATATAACACATGCTAGTAATTATTTAACAAACATGAATCAACATGAGGAATTTTATATGCTCCTAAGTCCTACAAGGAGGGTATATAAATAACAATCACACATATTATATATGAATATTGTGTGTGTATATATATATATATATATATATATATATATATATATACACACACATATATACATACATACATATAAACACCAATGAAGGCCAACAACGAGAGAAAGAAAGAGAAAATCCATTTAAAATAGTGAGATAATTTAATATTTGAGAGTTTATTTGCCAAGACAAACCCAGGAACTATAGGAACACAATTACAAAACACTTTTCTTACAAATGAGGTCAGAGCTAAATAATTGGGAAAATATCAACTATTCATGGGTAGACTATAATAATATAAGAAAAATGACAGTTCTTTATAAATTAATTTACTTATTCATTGTCATACCAATTAAACTAACATTTTTATCGAGGTAGAAAAAAAATCAAAACAAAACTCATATGGAAGAGAAAAGGGTTGATAATATCAAGGGAATTAATGAAAAAAAATGCAAATGAAGATGACCTAACTTTACTAGATCTAAAATTATATTATGAAGTGGCATTCATCAAAAATATTTGGTGCTAAGAAATAGTGTGATATATCAGTGGAAAAGATTAGGTACACAAGACATAGTAGTAAATAAACATAGTAATCCACTGTTTGGTAAGCCCAAAGACCTCAGTCAGTGGGATTAAAAACTTGCTATTTGACAAAACTTGCTGGGAAAACTGAAAAATAGTCTAGCAGAAAATTGGCACCATTTCATGCTATATACCAAGATATGGTCAAAATGATTTAGACATAAAATTTAATAATATAAGCAAATTTGGAGAACAAGGGATAGTTTAGCAATCAAATCTGTGGCGAAGGGGGGGGGATTTATGGCCAAACAGGAAATGGGGAACATTATGAAATGCAAATTGGGGGGCAGCTAGGTGGCGCAGTGGATAGAGCACCAGCCCTGAATTCAGGAGGACCCGAGTTCAAATCTGGTCTCAGACACTTAACACTTCCTAGCTGTGTGACCCTGGGCAAGTCACTTAACCCCAGCCTCAAAAAAAAAAAAAAAAAAAAAAAGAAATGCAAATTGGGTCATTTTGATTACATTAAATTAAAAAATGTTTTGCACAAACAAATCAATGAAATCAAGATTAGAAGGAAAGCAGGAAGATTGGGGGGAAATTTACAGCCAGTATTTCTGATAAAGGCCTCATTTATTAAATATAAAGAGGACTGAGTCAAATTTATAATAATACAAGTCATTCCCCAATTGATAAATGGTCAGAGGATATGAACAGATAGTTTCTGATGAATAAATTAAAACCATTTCTAGTAATACCAAAAAATGTTCTAAATCATTATTGAATAGAGATATTCAAATTAAAACAACTCTGTGCTACTACCTCATACCTAAAAAATTTCCTAACATGACAGAAAAGAAAAGTGATAAATGTTAGAGATTGGGAAGATTCTTACACTATTGTGTTGGTGGAATTCTGGAGTAATCCCAATATTTTGGAGAACAATTTGAATTTATAACCAAAAGGTGTTCAAACTATGCCTACTCTTTGGTTCAGCAATACCTCTACTAGGTCTGTATCCCAATGACATCATAAAAAAGAAAAAGGATCTACATATACAAACATTTATAACAGTTCTTTCATGATGACAAAATTCAAAGGATGCCCATCAATTGAATACTGACAAAATAAGTTGTATGAATGTAATGAAATAATGTTGTGTTATCAGAAATGATAAACAGGCAGATGTCATTAAAAAAAACTGGAAAGATTTTCATGAATTGAAATTGAGTGAAGTCAACAAAACAACATTGTACACATTAACAGCAACATTGTGCAATGATCAACTATGACTGAGTTAACTCTTTTCAGCAATACAATGATCCAAAACTCATAATGGAAAAATGCTATCTATATCCACAGAAAAACTATGGAGTCTTAATGCAGATCAAACAATACTATTTTTCCATTTTGGGTGGCTTTTTATTCTTTTCTATTTCTTCTTTCCTGTCATGACTGATGTAGAAGTATGTTTATATGACTCCACATATATAACCCCTATCATATCTTGAAGATGGAATGGGTGGAAGTGAGCTAGAGAGAAAAATTTTGAAACTCAAAAAATCTTATACAAATGAATATTGAAAACTCTCTTTACATGCAATTGAAAAATACTATTTACATATATATAGTTTTATTTTTAATTAATCTTTAATTTTCTTCTCTTGAATTAAATGCTCCTTTGTAAGCAAAAGAAATCAATACAACTACCACATCTGACAATGTATTAAATATTTTCTTTTTCTGGGCTTTTTTATCTCTGTTGAGAGAAGAAAGTTATGATTCATTATCTGTTTTCTGTAATCATTATTGCTTTTTTACTTACTCAGAATTTGGCTTCCATTTAATGGTCTCTTCATTTACATTTTCATAGTAATCATATGTATTGCCTTCACAAAAGCCAATCTTTTTTTGCCATCAATATATATTATATATTATTTATATTATATAGTATATCTTATATAATTATAATATAATATAAATATTATATAATATATAATTATAATATAATATAATATAATATAAATTATAATTATAATTTATTATAATTATATATCTATCTATAATTTTATAAGGAAAATTTTATCAATGAATTTATCAGAAAAAATTAATACATGAATAAAAAAGTAGATAGCCTGATCCTGAGGAAAGAGTAAAGAATTACTGAATGATAGCCTATGGGCTCTATTAGTGTCATCACAAGAGATAAAAAAAAATACCTTTCTCAACATGTTGGTTTAAACATGAACAAGAGTCTCAATGGCTTTTAATGAATGCTTCCTTCAATGAACTCACAGATTCATTGGAGAATATTTATACTCTTATGAAATTTGCCAAAATACTAATTCAATTTTAAGAAAAATCAAATTTCTACGTGACCCAAAAGGAAATGGAGAGGTAAAGAGATTCACCATTGATATTTAATTCAGAATTGACTTGGGTGCAAATGCTAGCATAAAGAATCTGATTCATCACATGGGCAACTGGAAAAGAGTTTTCCTGATATCGTGTTGAAAGCCAAGAAGTCCATGCATTATACAAATATCTTCAAAACATTACAGGATGTAAAAGAATATCACATTCTCTCTGAAGGACTTAAGGAAATATATAAGCCTCAGGGGAAGAGAAAATGTTCCATAGAAAGTTAATATGGCAAGAACTATAATGATGCAATGATCAGAATATGAAAGGATTGAGTTTTTCAATACCCCAAGTTGAGGAGAATGGCAAAAGTTTCTCCAATAGCTACACAGACAAATTACATGCATTAAATAGTCCTCAAACAAATTAAACCACCTTTTTTGAAGGGGAATGACATCAGGATTGGGTCTGTGATTTCACATCTAGAAGAAACATTTTTTTAAATATTTTGCTAAAAAATTATAAGATATTTTAAAATGAAATAGCATTAGGATACCCATATTACAAGCAAAAGAAGATGTATATATATGTACATGTGTGTATATGTATTGTGTATTTTCCTAGAGGTAACTCTCAAATCAGAGCAGAGCAGCAACTATGCAAATTATCTGGCTAGAAAACTCAGACGTTCAGTGACTTGCCCATGGTCATATAGTCAATATCTTTCTTATTTCTATCCCAGCTCTATCCACTCTACCATATCAGCTCTGATGATAACATGAAAGAATACTACAAATCACTAGGAATAAGAGCCATGTGCATTTAAACAACTTTAAGATTTCATCTCATGTTTAATAGAGCAGCAAAAATGATGAAAATGGCAAGAATTATTGTTGGAATAATTGAGGAAGTACAGGACCAGTAATGCGATGTGTTGGAGCTATACATTATCATAAGGATGTAGAACACTCATATTCCTTGACCTAGGGATTCATTACTCAACATATATTCTATGGAGATCAATGTCAATGTAAGATAAAGAAAAGAAGAGAAGCAAGGAGAAGAGAGAAAAGGAGAGGAAAAAGGAGATGATGGGAGTGGGAGTATACAGAAAATATCCTATATAAACCAAAATGATTGTACAATACAAACAGAAAGAAGAATAAGCTAATCAAAACTAAATTTGGTGACATGGTAATGATAATACTTGACCCTAAAGCAAAGAAGTGAAAATATTTGAGCAATTATAAAAATAGAAAACTGCACATAATAAAAGTTATATGTATATTGGTTTTTCTACAGTTTTTTCCCCTTTCTCTTAAAAATATTTTAAAATGGAATGGCTTTTAGGGGAGCAGAGAAGGCACTCTGGAGGCAGAGGCATGAGTAAGAAGAGTTTTGGAAAAATTCCCCAGATGAACTATTATTGTATTGTCTGAGGACCTAGCTAAGTAAATTCAAAGACACTCATTACCAAAAGGTAAGTATTCAAGTATTGATTTGTGGCTAAAGCCAGGAAACAACTCAGAAATTCACTCTACTTCATTGGCTTCTAGGTGGTGAGTTATATTGGTGAAGAGACTATATGTGCAGAAGGAATAATACCATTCAATCAAGATTTACAAAAAGGAAAGAAACTCTCTTTACTCATGTCTCTGCCCCTAGAGTGCCTTCCCTCTAAGAGCAACTTCAGTTTATACTATATATGTCGTATATGAATCCAACAGCTTTCATCATGACTATTCTATTAGAATATAAACTACTTAATAACAAAAATTATGTTTCTCTCCTTTGCATCCTTAGTGTCTGGCACACAGTAGGTACTTAACAGATGCTTGTTGGTTGATTGATCATTCTCAATGAGCCATTTTTGTTTCCTAATATTACCTAACCTCCTATCTCACAGATTTATAGAAAAAAAAATCAAATATGGTTATAGAGGTAAAAATACTACGGAAAGTAGACAGCATTGTGATCATTATCATCTATCATTAATCAACAACAGTCATTTTTAAGGCTCAGTGCCAGGCATTGTGGTATGGTGAAGGATGCAAATACAGCAAACTAAATCAAAAACCTTACTCTTGATGAGCTATCATTTTATTGTTAAAGATAGCATATGTGTGTGTGTGTGTGTGTGTGTGTGTGTGTGTGTATTTTAAAACTAGTGAGGCTAAGCACTAAGACTTTTGGGACGACCTGTATGAAAATTATTTTTGTTTCCCTCTCATCACCTGCTTGTGACTTCGTGTATAATTAGAAACATGCAAGATGTTAATATTTTGAGAAATTTCTATCGCTATACAAATTATCAAATGACCAAGTGAAACTTGGCATTTTCTCATAGCACAAAAGAAACAAAGAAATTGAGGAAATACACAGATTGTTGCCTTCAGATTGATGTGGGTAACTCACCTCATTTCATCAGACCACTTGATTCCCCTAACACAAAATGAGGCATGTTTTTCCTACTTTCACAGCTGGCACTAATAAATAAAAAGGTTGGAACAGATTGCAAAAAGAAAGGTACTGTCATTGTAATTTGTCCTCTCCCCAGCGCCCCATAGGGTGACACCTGTGGGGGGCAGAGGAAAGGGAACTGATACAAAAGAGAAAAGAGGAGACACTTTAAAAGTATCTAGCAACATTTAACTACATTTCAAACAAAGCTGCAATGGACATCAAACATGTGCCCTTCTTTATTAGCATGCATTAAAATTAGACATTGAAACTTAGGAAACAGATTTGTTTCCCTTAATTAGAGCCTTCAAATATGTGAGTTTTTCAGTGATCAAGAGAAGTAGAATAGAAAGGCACATCAAAATAAGTTATGGTGCACACTCAATGGGAATATTGAAATTTGAAATTTATGAGTAGCAATGCATATTTTGAATTTAAATAACATGGGCTGGTCAGGGATGTATGGTTCTTTGTTATCTTTAGAATAGTAAGATAAAGTAAGAAAGTACCTCAACACTCTTAGTGAGACTCAAAAAAAAAAAAAAAAAAAAGGACTGACAAAATGAGTCCCATAGTATGGACATAGATCAATTGTGATGGAAATTATTGAAGATGAGGATGGTGGTGATGGTGTTATGGTAATGATGAAGTTATTATTATTAATTATTATTATTATTATTATTATTATTATTATTATTATTATTATTATTATAAAAGCATATATAACCAAATATCTCATTTAAGCCTGACAATAATTCTGGGACATAGTGGATAGAGTCATCCATAGTTACAACTCAGGAAACTAAATCAAATAGATTTAGTGTCAAAGCAAGGAGGCCCCAGGTTGTATTGATCAAGACTGAATTACAACCAGAACTTGCAGATCTCAGACATAGTGCTCCAACCCCAAATTGTAATATACAATGATGAGATAATATATATATATATATATATATATATATATATATATATATATATATATATGCATATATATATATTTGGAAGTCTGAGCATATTAATAGTCTATGGAAATAATATCTATAATTTTCCCTCCAACACCATAGTTTTGATGAGGAAAAGCAGATTTTGAAGGCTATTATATAATATGTGTATATATGTGCAAATAAACATGTATATACACATGTGGGACTTATATGATTAAATAACTGGAATGATCTTTTAAAAAATGCATTACAATATATACTGCTACTGCATCCTAAGGGCCACTGGACCCTTCTAAATTATTTGTGAGTAAAATACTATCTATGCCTATAAAATGTGAGCTCCTGAGAAATCAATGACTTTTTTACTTTTTAAGAAAAATGTATATTGCCAGTACTTGTCAGAAAGTTGTCCATATGACAATGGCTTAAGAAATGCCTTTCATTCATTAATTCCTATGTGCGCCTTTATTATATATCCTAATTATCTGAATCTCAGGTAACAATGACAACATTTTTTAGAGTTTTAATATTTGCAAAGTGCTTTACAAATATTTTCTGATTTGTTCCTCTTAAAAGCCTTGGGAGGTAGGTGATATTATTGTTCTATTTTTGTTGTTGTTCAATCATTTCACATGTTTCTGATTTTTCCTAACCCTATTTGAGGTTTTTGTAGCAAAGATATTGGATTTTTGTTCAGTTTTGGATCTCATTTTATAGATGAGGAAACTGAGGCAAAGAGGGTTAAATGATCTACCCAAGGTAACATAAGTAGTTAATTTCTGAAGGCAGATTTGAACTAGCCTATCCTGACATCAGGACCAGTAAGCAGAGATTAAATGATTGTACCTTGGACCGTGAAGCTAGATAAGATAAGCTTAGCCAAGTTTTGTACTCAGGACTTCCAGACTCCAAGTCTAATCCTTTATCAATTACATAGATAGCTAGCTCATGTAAACTTTGGAAAAAGACATAGAAATGGAAAATTTTAATTTAGGTATCAATATAGAACAAAGTATTGGCAATGAAAGATGGGAGATGGAATTTGAACATGTGTATGAGGAAGAGTAAGGTTAAATTGTCAAAACAGAAATGTCAAACACATGATTAACCATTGTCTAACATGCAGTTCAAATAAAAACAAAATGTAATTCAGAAATATTTAACAAAATTAATCACAATAAAATAGAACATATTAATTTATGGTGTTCTATGTTAATATATTCGAATAAGCAACCTTATGTACATCTTAATGGATTTAATTTCTCTTTGAGTTTGATAACACTGGTCTAGAGACCACTATTCTTATTTTTCCCATGTTACTTTGGTTTTATTTTTTTTTTAATTTTAATAGTAATTTATTTTCAATACATGTAAAACTAGTTTTCAACATTCTTTTTTTTAAGACTTTGTGTTCCATATTTTTCTCCTTCCTCCCTTGTGTCCCCCCTCCCTAAGATAGCAAGCAATCTGGTATTGGTTAAATATGTGCAATTCATTTCTAAACAAATTTTCATACTTGTCTTGCTATACAAAAAATATTAGAACAAGAGGGAAAAAATGAGGAAGAAAAAAACAAACAAAAAGGTAGAAATTCTATGCTCCAGTTCACATTCAGTCTCCATCGTTCTCTCTCTGGATGTGCTTGTTTTATTTTTTATTTTTTTTCCATCCCTAATCCATGGGAATTACCTTGAATCACCACATTGTTCGGAAGAGCCAGATCTATCACAATTGATCATCATATAATCTTGTTTTTTACTGTGTAGTGTTCTCTTGGTAATGTTCACTTCACTTGTCATCAAGTTCATGTAAGAATATTCAGGCTTTTCTGAAATCATCCTGCTTTTAAAGAATAATATTCCACTCTAGAGAATCAACTAAAAAACTATTACAAGTAATATACAACTTTAGCAAAGTTGCAGCATACAAAATAAATCCACATAAATCCTCAGCATTTTTATACATCACCAACAAAATCGAACAGCAAGAGATACAAACTCCATTCAAAGTAACTGTCGATAGTATAAAATATTTGATAATTTATCTGCCAAGGGAAAGTCAGGAACTATATGGGCAAAACAACAAAACACATTCCACAAAAATAAAGTCAAATCTAAACAATTGGAGAAATATCAGGTGTTCTTCGATAGGTTGAGCGAATATAATAACAATGACATCACTACCAAAACTAATCTATTTATTTAGTGCTATACTTAACTCCCAAGAAACTATTTTACTGACCTAGAAAAAAATAACAACAAAATTTATCTGTAAGAACAAAAATTCAAGAATTTCAAGGAAATTAATGGAAAGAAAAGCAAATGAGGGTGGCCTAGCTGTACCAGATTTAAAACTATATTAAAAACCAGCAGTCATCGAAATCAAGTACTAAGATCTTGATCTTAGCACTTGATCAGTGGAATAGATGAGGTTCACAGAACAAAAGAGCCAATTACTATAACAACCTAGTATTTGACAAACCCAAAGAGTCCAGCTTTTGGGATAAGAATTCACTATTTTACAAAATTGCTGGGAAAATTGGAAACTAGTATGGCAGAAACTAGGCATTGACCCACATCTAAAATCGCATACCAAGATAAGGTTGAAATAGGTTCATGATCTAGACATAAAGAATAATATTATAAACAAATTAAACTACCGCTAATCTGTGGAGAACTAGAGATTATTATTGATTACAAAATAGATAATTTTGATTATATTAAAAAGTTTTTGTACAAACAAAACTTATTCAGACAGGATTAGAAGGGAAGCAATAAAGTGGGAAAACACTTTTATATTCAAATGATCTCATAAAGGCCTCATTTCTAAAATATATAGAGACTTGACTCAAATTTATAATAGTTTAAGCCATTCTCCAATTGATAAATGGTCAAACAAAATGAACAGACAATTTTCATATGATGAAATTGAAATTATTTGTAGTCATATGAAAAGGTGCTCCAAATCACTATTGATCAAAGAAATGCAAATTAAGACAATTCTGAGATAAAACTACACATTTTTTAGATAGGCTAAGATGACAGGAAATGATAATGAACAATGTTAGAGGGGATGTGGGAAAATTGGGAGACTGATACATTGTTGGTGGAACTGTGAATAGATCCAACCATTCTGGAGAGCAATTTGGCTCTGTACTCAAGTAGTTATCAAACTTTGCACACTCTTTGATCCAGCAGTATTTTTACTGGGCTTATATCCCAGAGAGATCTTAAAGAAGAGAAAGGGACCCACATGTGCAAAAACTGTTTGTGGCAGCCTTTTTTTGTGGCAAGAAACTAGAAACTGAGTGGATGTCCATCAATTGAAGAATGGCTGAATAAATTATAGTATATGAATGTTTTAGAATATTATTGTTCTGTAAGAAACAATCAGGATGATTTCAGAGAAACCTGGAGAGACTTATATGAACCGATGCTGAGTGAAATGAGTAGAATCAGGAGATACACAGCAGCAAGACTATATAATAATTAATTGTGATGAACATGGATCCCTTCAACAATGAAATGATTCAAACCAGTGCTATCTATTCAGTGATGAAGAGAGCCACCTACACTCAGAGAGAGGACCATGGGAACTGAGTGTTAATGACAACATAATATTCTCTCTCTCTCTGTTGTTGTTTGCTTATTCTTTCTCAATTTTTAATTTTTTTTCTTGATATTATTTTTCTTGTGCAGCAACCTAACTATATGAATTTATATACATATATTGGATTTAACACATTTTAACATACTTAATATGTATTGGACTTCCTGCCATCTAGGGGAGGGAGGGAGGGGAAAGAGGGGAAAATTTGGAACAAAAGGTTTTTTAAGGGTCAAAGTTGAAAAATTACCCACTCATATATTTTGTAAATAAAAGGCTTTAATAATAAAAAATAAAATTATGCCATTGCTTTCACCTAATATAACTTATTCAGCCATTTCCCAACTGATGGGAATCCACTCAGTTTCCAGATCCTTGCCACTACAAAAAGGGCTGCCACAAACATTTTTGTACATGTGACTCTTTTTCACTCTTTGATGATCTCCCTAGGATACATTCCTAGTAGTGAGATTGCTGGATCGAAAAGTATGCACAATTTGATAGCCCTTTGGGCATAATATGAAGGGGAACATTAACCATAATGAAAAAAACATCATTTGCTGCCACCTTTTTCAATAGATAAAGAATTAATCATTTAATCATTTTCCTGTGTATCCTGTACAAACCTTAAAATGCAAAACATTTTTCCAATTATGTGCTGTTATAAATTATAGTTATAAATTCTACAAATTATATATTACTAAATTATTATGAGACTCCAAAAAGTTCCCAATCAGTTCTTTTAGAGCCAAACAATGAATTTCTGCCTATATTATTGTCCTTCTCATAGCACAATGATCTTTCAAAAACAAAATATCTCATTAGCTAGAGTTCTCAAATAATGGGAGAGCATTCATGGCAGATTTGGGATACAACTGGACAATGGACAACTCAGAGAGGGAATAATAAAAGCTTATGGTCAAAGCTGTCCTAAATCACTTATCTACACAACTGCCTTAGGATCTGGGTAGAGCAGGCTGCTAATTAGGCAAAGGTCATGAATTTGATCTCCATATGGACCAATTATCTTCACACAGAGAAAATCTATGTTATCTAGCCATGGAAACTGTCCTTGATCTTGGCCTCCTGTCTTGAAAGTAAAATGTCATTGGTGGGAGTAGGCCCTGTAGAAAGGACATCAGCAAAAATCTCTCCAATCTTTAAATACAACCCTCACCAGTGATAATCATAAGGTCATCAGTGGAGAAATATGTCAGGACTCCCAGAAAGGATAAGAAGACCCCTTCCGTTTCTTTGCTAGCCATTTTCCCTGATGACATATAGATATAAAGTAGCAAGCAATCATCAAAGATTCTGAGATTTTTCCAAATTCCTGAATTGTTGATGTCTAGATACAAAAATCCCTGGATGATAAAAAATGTGAGATTCAGGGCTCCAGAGATAGTCCTTTAATTACTGATACCTCCCCCCCCCAAAAAAAATAAAGGTGACCATTTTAGTCTTTATGAACACTCCAGCTGTCATTGCCAAAAACAAAATCAATGCAAATACTGGCCTACTTATATACTCTGGAAACTTAGTGCTTAATTTCATTCTAGTTAGATTTCTGGCATTAGCCCAAGTAACTGCCCATGACAGAAATATCCAGCTGAGTCTCCTGGTTTAAAGCACAGACCACAGAAGCTTGTTAACAGGATTTTTAAAGATAAGAACCATAAGCTTATTTTCTACAAAAATCAAGAAACCCCAAAAGGCAGACCATGTAGTCTTGACTTAATTGAGGTTTACTATTAAAAATAATTCATATAGAGGAGGAAGTTCCCCTAAAATAAGTTGCATTAGGACAGAAAAAAATAGAATTCTCATGGAAATTGAAATTCTCTGTAATTGAATTTCTAATTAACTGAAGGTTAAATAAGAGGATCTTTTGTTCTTGGTGTTGCAACTTTTGTCATTGAAAACCTTTTTGAAATAATTTAGTCTGTTTTCATGGCTTAGTAATATTGAATGTTATTTAATATGCCTTTGATTTAGTATCTTACAGTGGTCTAGTGATTCTGAATATTTAGTCATCTATCATATTGTTTTTCTTTGCTTGTTTTTTGTTTGTTTGTTTTGTTTTGTTTTTGTTTTGTTTTGCTGAGGCAATTGGGGTTAAGTGATTTGCTCAGGGTCACACAGTTAGGAAGTGTTAAGTATCTGAGATCTGATTTGAACTCAGGTCCTCCCAATTTCAGGGCTGGTGCTCTATCCACTGCACCACCTAGCTCTCCCTCTCACTATTAGATTGTAAAGGTGGTAAAGAATAGAGGATAATAGGCTGAATATGCAATATCCCTAAGAGACAACTTGGAACGTTCACATTTTTAAAAATCTGAATGTCTGATATCAATTTATTTTTTCCTCCCTTGAATTTGGCCTGCCTCTCATGAAAATGCAGTATTGAGAGAGGTGGAGAAAGAGTCCAATTAATTTCTGAGTTCAAGTTAATCAAGATTTTACCCTACTGTTACCTCAAAGGTTAGTTGAAATTAAGGAAGGCAGCTGATTTAAATGAAAAGTGTCATTTTAGTCTAGGAATGGCATTACTTCAAGAAAAGTATTTGAATTTTGAAGAAAAAGTTATCTAAGCTCATTTAAACAACCCAGAGAAATATAGCATGTTATAATTTAATTTGGTAAATTTAGATTGGTAAAAAATGATAAAATACAAAGCTCGTTAGACTGCAGAAAGCTACACATGCAATCACAGAACTTGGGAGCTGTTATCATCTTTTCAAAAAGCAGTCCAGTAATGCACAATCAAAGCTGGTAACTGGTCAGAATTTTTGACTCAGCAATCCTGAAACTAAGACTCAATCCTTTGTTGTTATCTGAGATGAAAGTGAGGACAAAGACCCATATGAACAAAAATATACGTAGTAATTATTTATAATCCAATATAAGGAAAAAAACCTATGGGATTTATGCAATTATGATTGAGGAATGACTAAGCATCTTGTAGTATACAAATGTCACTGAATAATTTGTAAGGAATACCAAATACAAAGAATAAATGGGAAAAAATAAAGGAAAAATCTGGCTATAATGCAAATAATGGTGGAGTTAGAGGATCTGAATTTGAATCTCATTTCAGACATTTCCTAGTTGTATGACCATATAGAAGTCACTTTGCCCTCCTTATGTCTCAGTTCCTTCCTCTTTAAAATGAAGGAAACAGTACAGGGCCTTTGAATTCAAGTTCTATAATCCTATTAGCTATGAAGTGATACAAATTAAAGCAGGCAGAATTGGGATCTATCAGAAAACTGGTTGTGGCTATTTAAAAAAATAAATCTGAGTCAGAAGGGAAAAAAAAACTTATTGTTTTGCCATTTCAAGTATTTATTAAATACTTCTTATGTTCTAGGAACTATGCTAAATTCCTAGGATACAAAGAAAGTCAAAAACACCCCCCTACCTCAAAGAAGCTTACATTCTTTTTCTTTAACATTTTCAAGTTTTAAAATCCAAAATCTATAAACCCATACCTCTTTCCCCTTTTCTTTCCCTGAGACAACAAGCAGATAAAGGTTACATGTATTCAATTACATAAAATATTTCCATATTTGCAATTTTATACAAGAAAACTCAAAGAAAAATAAATAAGAGGAACAAGGAAATAAAGTAGTATTCTTCAATCTGTATTCTTTCAAATTCAGTCATTTCTCTGGAACTAGATGGTATTATTCATTCTTAGTCACTTAGAATTTTGTTGGATCATTATATTGCTGAGAATAGCTAAGTCATTCACAATACATTGAACAATATTGCTGTTATTGTGTACAAAATCCTTCTGGTTCTGTTCACTTCATTTTGTATTAGTTCATCTAAATCTTTCTAGGTTTTTTCTGAAATCATCCTGTGTTAGGATTACAAGACAACTCAGGTTGTCTCTGCAACTCTCTAGCTCAGAATTCACACCTTTAGTTCCAGCCTTTAGGGGGAGTTTAACATTTTCTTTTTTTAACCACGCTGATACTTTTGAAGTGATATTTCAGACTTGCTTTAATTTGCATTTCTCTGATCAATAATAATTTAGAGAATTTTTTCTTATACCTATTGATATTTTTGACTTTTTTGTCCAAAAACTGCCTGTTCATATCATTTACCATGTATCAATTTGGCAATGACTTGTATTTTTACAAATTTGACTGAGTAATTTATATAACTGCGAAATGAGGCATTTATTCCAGATACCTGTTACAAAAAATTTCTCCAGTGCTCTGTTTTCTTTATGATTTTGGTTGAAATGAATCTGTTTGTGCAGAACCTTCTTTATTATATAATGAAAATTATCTGTTTTATATTCTGTAATGTTGTCTATTCCTTGTTTGATCCAAAAATTTTCCTTATCTATAAATCTGACAGATAAAATATTCCATATGTCCTTAGTTTATGTTGTCACCTTTATTTTTAAAACACATAATCTTTTTTACTTTATTTTTGTACATAGTGTGAGATATTGATCTATACCCAATATGACATACGGTTTTCCACTTTTCCCAACAATTTTTGTTAAATAATGAGTTTCAAAAGGTTGGCTCTTCGACTTTATTATATCCTAGATTACTATGGTCATTTACTATAATGTAATTTGCACCTGATCTATTCTATTGATCTAGCCATCTATTTCTTAGCAAGTACAGGATTGTTTTGAGATTTACAACTTTACATTGCAGTTTGAGATCTGGTATCACTAGAGCACTTTAGTTTGAATTTTTATCATTTCCATCCTTGAGCTTTTTTTCTTCCAGATCGATTTTGATATGATTCTTTTTCTAGCTCTATAAAATAACTTTGATAGTTTGAATGATAGTTTGATTTGATAGCTTGATTACATAAATAGATTAATTTAGTTAAAATTGTTATTTTTGTTATACTGGCTTGCCCTGCCCATGAGAAGTTAATATGTTTTTCTATTGGTTTAAATCTTACTGTATTTGTGTTAAATGTGTTTTATACCTGTGCTTGTATACCTGTTTTTGCCTTGGCAAATAGATTCCAAGTGCTTTGTATTTCCTATAGTTTTCTAAATGGAATTTATCTTCCTGTCTCTTACTGCTGGACTTTGTTGGTCATCATGTAGGAATACTGATGATTTGTATGGGTTTATATTGTATTCTGCAAATTTGCTAAAATTGTGAATAATTTCAAGTAATTTTAAGTTGATTCTCTAGGATTTTTCAGAACATCATATCATCTGCAAAGAATAATAGTTTTGTTTTCTCAATGTCTATTCTAATTCATTTAATGTATTTTCTTTCTTTCATTAATTTTAATTAAACTAGTACAACATTAAATAATAGAGGTGATAATGTATATCTTTGATTCACCCATGAAATGCATTGAAAGGCTTCTGGCTTATTCCCATTATACATAATGCTCGCTTATGCTTTTAGATAAATGTTATTAACCATTTTAAGGTAAACTTCATTTATTCCTATATTTCATATTTTTAATAGGAATGAGTGCTATATGTTATCAAAGTTTTTTTTTTTGTTTTTTGTTTTTTTATTTTTTTTGTTTTTTGTTTTTTTCCTATCTCTGTTGAGATAATCAACTGATTTGTTTTGTGATGTGATCAACTATGGTCAATTATGCTGATAGTTTTCTTAATATTGAACCAGCCCTGAATTCCTAATTTAACTCTCACTTATGTTTTATCCATCCATTTTATTTATATTGTTTGATTTATTGGCATATAATTGGGCAAAATAACATATCACAATTTTCTTCATTGGTGGGGAATTCACCCCTTACATTTTTGGCACTAGAAATTTGGTTTGGTTTTCTTCTTCTTCTTCTTCTTCTTCTTCTTCTTCTTCTTCTTCTTCTTCTTCTTCTTCTTCTTCTTCTTCTTCTTCTTCTTCTTCTTCTTCTTCTTCTTCTTCTTTCTTCTTCTTCTTCTTTCTTCTTCTTCTTCTTCTTCTTCTTCTTCTTCTTCTTCTTCTTCTTCTTCTTCTTCTTCTTCTTCTTCTTCTTCTTCTTCTTCTTCTTCTTCTTCTTTTCCTTCTTCTTCTTCTTCTTCTTCTTCTTCTTCTTCTTCTTCTTCTTCTTCTTCTTCTTCTTCTTCTTCTTCTTCTTCTTCTTCTTCTTTTCCTTCTTCTTCTTCTTCTTCTTCTTCTTCTTCTTCTTCTTCTTCTTCTTCTTCTTCTTCTTTTTAAATAAATCAAATTAACTATTGATTTACTGGTTTTATTGCTTTGTTTCATAAAGCCAGCTTCTAGTTTTACTTATTAGTCAAATGGTTTTCTTGCTTTTTTATTAATACTTAATTATATCTCCTTTGATTTTCAGAATTTCAAATTTGATCTTCAATTGGAGATTTTTAATTTGTTCTTTTTCTGTTTTTTTTTTTTTTAAGTTTCACATGCAATTCAATTCAGTTTCTTTCTTTTATTGATGTAAGCAATTAGAGATAATTAGAATTTCTAAAATGCTGGGGTTAGCAGAAGGAAACATGACAACATGTAAAGTAGTTTGATATTATGCTATCATACTAAATATACATACATCTTTTAATATTTATAAGAGTTTTAAGAACTGAATTGAGTCTTATGAAGCATCATTTATCAGATGTATTAATATTATATGTTTGAAATTAAACTCATCAGAAAGTTAGTAATAACACCACTTTTTACATATTGTAAAATGTCACAAACTTTAAATTTAATAGATATTAAAAGTCGATCTTAAGTTATATTTAGTTTAAAATGGGTATATAAAGACAACCAAAGTTTGAATTTCTATCTGAACCCATCTATGAACCTTCATAATCCAGGATATACAGGCATTTGACAAAGATCATTTACCTGTGTGAAAATAGTATTCTGTAGTAAAGATTTTTAGACAATTAGAACATACTGAAATAAAATTTAAGTCATTATATAATCATTGTAATTAGACTGTTGAGGCATAAAAAATTAAGGAATTTAAGTTTGAAGTGCATAGATTTATTTTAATTTATTAGACCTTTTCTGTGAAGAAGCAAGAGTATATATTTTTTTTCCCTCTAAAGGATAATTTTCCCAAAAACATAATACAGGAAAAAGTTATATGAAACTATTAAGTAGAACCACCATGTTTCATAGTAAATGAAATTATAATAATAAAAATAAACTCTTCTAGGATCTAAATGGAAAACACTGTCTTTGATTTTTAAAAAAGAGCTGAACTTAACCAATTCAATCAAATTTCAAATCTAATCAAATCCTATAAAATTTTAAATGCTATAATTTAGTTGTGGCTTTAATTATGACCAAAGCACAGAAAATATATCCCTAATAATTTAAAATTGAGCTTACCTAATCTACATATTTGTTTTTTAAGGATTGCTGAACAAAAAAAGTTGAAATAGCCATTCATGATCAAAATTCTCTGGTTGATGAAATCAATATAAGTAGATGATTATGGTATATGTAAATAAATAGAAGTGAAAAGAATCTCTTCATAAAAGACATTGCTTTTTTGAGATAAATAATATATCATCAAATTTTAATTCTTGGTGGCTTTTTGAAGATATACTATTAATTTTGCCTTTTCTGGTTTCTTAATGCCTGCAAATATTTTTTTTTTTTTTTGTTACAGAAATATACTTCTTTGGGTTTTCCAAGGATTCTGTCAATGTTTTATTTATCGAAATGATTATCATTATTTGTATTAGTATTTGTGTAAGACATTCCTATAGACTGACTAGTCTTTCAGCCAGTCTACTCAGATTAGGTCCAACTTTGTGCTTTTTTCCCTTTTCAACTTTGTGTGTGTGTGTGTGTGTGTGTGTGTGTGTGTGTGTGTGTATGTATGTGTATGCACTTCTAAACAAAAATATTCTTACCTTTCTGAACATCATCCACTGTGAATCTGGCTCAACTTGCACTTTTTGTATGATCATTTAAAAATAATATTTCTATATTTGAATGGAGTTTTCCTGTTTAATAAGATGTGGGCAAAAACATAAAGCAAACAGAAAACTGAGCAGGGACTTGTTGATTTCTAAGGTTCAAGAAGGGTTGATTGAAAGAAATGCTCTAGTTTTTCCTAAGCAAACATAAAAAATTATGGTGGAAATGATTTCCCAACTCTTATAACCCAGACTAATGATTCTCTTATCCTGAAGGTGGCAGGAATAGGGTAAGACAACCAGAATTAAACTTCCTCTCTAGGTTCTAGTAAATGTCTTTTAGAGATTTATTGATGCTTCAAGATGATTCGTGTTTTTCCGATATTCCTACCTAAGGAATGATGGGAGAGATTAAAGCAAATAAAAAAGACTATATTTGTTTGTCTTCTGATTCAGAAAGATTCAAGATTACCCAAACTATATAACAGTATATATATATCTTCTTTTTCTAATGTTTGTCAGGCAGAACAAGATAATGGCCATCCTCTCCCTGCATTTGCTAGCCTTCATATTGAAATTTTGGATGAAAACAACCAGAGTCCTTACTTTACAATGCCAAGTTATCAAGGCTATATCCTGGAGTCTGCCCCTGTTGGTGCAACTATCTCGGACAGTCTCAACTTGACCACCCCTCTGAGAATCGTTGTCTTGGACAAGGATGTAGAGGATGTAAGTTGCATTTTTTTTTAATTTTCTACTAAGATAGGGTCAAATTAATGAATTTATTTATGTTTTTAAATTTGATGACAAAAATTTCTTTGAGTTTTATGGCAGGAAATAGAAACTAGAAATCTATGTAAATGAAACATTCATTGGTCATGGTGACATGATAAAGAAGATATTGGATGTAGACTCAGAAAGCTCTAGTTTGAAATCTTACTTCTATTTGACTAGCTCCATGATCATGGCTAAATCATAGCATTGTAAATAAGAATTTGAAAGGTTATTAGAGGATGACTAACTTTGTCTTTTATTTCATTTATGAAAGGCTTGTGGCTCCCAAACTTGTCCAAGGTTACACAGATAGTAAGTAGTAAAGACAAGATTCAAGTCCAGGCCCTCTGGATCTCAGTCTAATATGTTTTCTGCTCTGCCAAACTTCTGTACCTATGCTTCCCCCAAGCCAGAGAAGATCTGAGATCTACAGAAGTCTCCCTAAGACACATCTATCTAAGTTGTAGACAGGTCTTCATTTGGATTGAGGAGGATTTTAGATTTAGAGCTAGATATTAGAATCTAACAAAATCCAATGGTATTTGACCAACAGTTAAATGGAGCCATGATAATCTGATGGCATTGATAACTAAGGTGACTGTTGTGGGTTTCCAATATTCTTTGTAAATTAAACAATGATGGTTGAGTAGCACCAAAGACTGCAGTAGGTTACATTCTACCACTCTTAGGTTTTAGTTTTTCAGTCATGTCTTCATGACACTATTTTGTGGTATTAGGGTTTTTTTTTGGCATAGATATTGGAGCAATTTTCTCTTCCAGCTCATTTTAAAGATGAGCAAACTGAGACAATCAGAGTAAAATGACTTGCCTAGGTTCATACAGCGAGTAAGTGTCTGAAGTCTCAATTGAACTCAGGAAGATGAGTCTTCCTGAGTCCAGGTTTAGTACTCTGTTCGCTATTACTCCATTTAGTTGCTCCCTAGGTATTAACACTCCCCTCTTATAAATGAGGAAACTGAGACACAGAATTGTGCATAAATATGCCTGTGATCACAAACCCAATATTTTATCCTCTAGAATAAAACTATCTATTGTCACACATTTGACAGAAAATGCTTAAAATTCTTTAAATGTATTCTGTTTTCAACATCCTCAGGATGATACAAGAGATAGTATGAGTGTTTTAGAGAGTTAGCTTCAAGCCACAAAGTAATGAGTTCAAGTTCTTCTACATACTGTCTGTATGGCCTTGGATATAGTACTTATCCCCTTGATGCTCTAGGAAACTCTCTAAAATTATAAATTTTAAAGAAAGTACAGAATTATACTTCCTTCTTCCCAGAGTTCCTTTATCAATGAAATCACCTGTCCAGTCACTGTTGCTATCAGAGCACACATTTCCAAGAAGTGTTACATGCATCTAACACCCAGTAGAGATAAGGCTAATATTTGTAGATAAAATAGCTAAAACTATGTTTTGTTGATATTTTTGTCACGTCTGATTTGCTCACAGGTTCCACCAGGTGGCATTCCTGTAGGTAGTATTTAATGCTGTGTGTGGTTTTGTGTTTTGCAGTTTCATGATATTTGGGGGTGGGGGGGAGAGGGGAAGATTAGCATGTTTATTGATGTGATCTCTTCTCTTTTTCATTTTCTTTGGAAGATGCAGATTATTTTCTCCCTAACTATAGGACTATAAAGTTATTCTAAAACCATCAACATTTTAAATTACATATTAACCTATGTGTTGCCTAATACTCTTCCAAAGTTTCCGAGATAACAACTTTCTGAATTAACCAAATATCCAGATATCTACCAGCTGTGGATTGCATGACTTCATATACATAGTGCACCCAGGGCCATCCTCAGTCATCCCTGATCTATATCTGGCCACTGGACCCAGATGGCTCTGGAGCACAAAAGATGCTAGTGACCTGGCCCAATCCTTCCTCAATTCAAACAAATTCATTTACATATCATGGTATTATATTTTAACCTATGTGTTGCCTAATACTCTTCCAAAGTTTCCGAGATAACAACTTTCTGAATTAACCAAATATCCAGATATCTACCAGCTGTGGATTGCATGACTTCATATATATATATAGTATACCAGGGCCATCCCCACTCATCCTTCTCCATTTCTGGTCATTGGAACCAGATGGCTCTGGAGGACAAAGTGAGGTTGGTGACCTTGCCCAGCTCTTCCTCAATTCAAACCAATTCATTCACATATCATGGCATTCATTACCTCTATGATATGGCCCTCTTCAAGAATGAAGGACAAACAACATTTATGGAACATCTGTGTATCTATATATTTCTGTGTTTCATAGTCATAATAAATAACACATTCAATTTATATCCCAGCACTTCAAATTATGTGTGATTGCATCCATTTAGAAATTCCCTCCAACAGTTGCGATCCCAACCCATCATTACTTTAAACATCTTCTGCAACACCTTCTGATGTGCTCCCAAAAAATCCAGAATTTGACTTCATACTTAGGAGACCAGAATTTAGTTCAAAAATCCTTTAGGCTCTTCCAGTTCTAAACACAGACACTTAACTGATTGAAAGTTCTCTACAATGCCTTGGTTCTTTTCTTGTACTGCATGCATCTGCTAAATCTGTGTAACTGTGGTTTCTCTCTGTGTGAGCCAGGATGCAAATTAATCTCAGCATAAATAGCATTAAAATTAATGAGACAACATTCAAGCCCTTTGTCTCCCAGGCAGAGTGGAATCTGTGACATCTGCTTATTCGATTTGTTAGGTTAAAGACCAAACATCGACTAAGGTCAAGCAGTGGCGGGGGGAAGATTTAGAGAATTTGTAAATTGTCCGAGCTGTATTTCAATTCAATGAGTTAATTTGTAGTAGAAATAAATTCTTGTGTGATCTTGAGGACTTTGTCTAAGAGCTGTCCCAGCTTGCCATATGATAAGGATTTGGTGATCCAAACATAGAGGAATTTATTAATGAGCTCCAATGAAAATATAGTGCAACAAAGGGACTGATAACTTTGGGAATGGAAATATAAAGAGAAAGTTAGATTGTTCATGAATAATCCTTTGGTATAATATTAATTTACACTTGTTCTTCTATAGCTGACTTCATATATATATATATATATATGTGTATATATATATATATATATATATATATACACATATATATGTGTGTGTGTGTTTGTGTGTGTATATATATATATATATATACACACACATATATGTGTGTGTATATATACATATATATATATGTGTGTGTGTGTGTTTGTATGTGTATATATACATATATATGTATATATATACATATATATATATACATTTGTTTTCCTTCTCAAAAAAGTAAATTCTCAAACTATAGCTAGCAGAGATTTGAGTAATTCACTTAAATTTGTCATTCACTAGTAATATATAAGTCCACAAGTTAGTTACTCCAATAAATTAGCCTCATACATTTGGGCTTAGGCTTTTCTTAACTATTTATGCTGAAAATATCTTTTGAATCCATGTGGCACCTAGTAGTTGCTTTAAAAATATGTATTGATTGTTTTTTGATTAGTGTTTGATCTAAAATACTTTTATGTATGTGCCTTCAAATCTCAATATATTCAGTTAACATAGATCCAGGTGAAGATATTACATATGTAGAGAACACATTCTTTACAAGAAAAAAAAAAATAGTCCAAATCAGAAATCAGCTGTCAAAGATAATTCAGTATATTGTACTATTTTATACATGCACATATATGCAAATGTGTGTCTTTGTAACTAAGTATATATGGGTATGTATGTGTGTATATATGTATGTATACATACACATATATTTTGTTTCATAAAATTAAATGGAAAACAAAAGAAACATATTTTTGCTATGTTTGGTGCAGATTGAATAATTCATTGATTTATTCATATATTCATTGAACAAATAATTATTAAGCACTTTGCTTCTTCATCCTTTAAACACAGTGTTAATTGAGATGTACAACTTAAATATTATATTCTGTGTCTAAATCAAGGTTGCAGCATAATAAAAAGAAATAGTCCATATGTATAACCATTCAGTAGCCGAAATAATTGATTGATCTTATTATATACTATTGTACGCTGCCCCCCCAAAAAAAATGCCATGCTTGACTTGATCATCCAATTGCAAGTGCCCTCCTACCAAAGAATATATTATGGAATTATACACTGTTTACTTGTCTAGAGTCAATGAACTTTAGAAAATGTTTGAGACTGAACTCCAACCAACCTTCTATAACATAATTTCTTAACAGAATCTGACATTAAGCTGACATAGCTGATAACTGGCATCTAATTCACTTTAAAAATACTTTTATAAAGTCCTTTGAAATAATGCAGAAATATATACATAGGTTTTGTGGTTAATCTAAGTTAAACAGTAAAACTGTTATTTTTCTCCTATTTGCAATTCCACAGTTTCAATTACATGGTAGGCTAAATCGGGGCTCCATAAGTATTTGTTTTCTTTATATTTTTAAATGAAATGCCTTTAAATTGGGGTATTAACTTAGCTTGTTATGGTTCCATTTAACAACTGCTCTCTGCTTGTCCTACACACACACACACACACACACACACACACACACACACACACACCCTTATATCAAAGCTATGTGATAATTAAGAGTATTATTCTTTAAACTAACTCTGAATGTGGTATCATATTTGCATCACTCAACCATTTAAAATTGTTCAAAAATGATTTTAAATTGTGCTAATATGTCTTGCAGAATAGGTTACAAATGATACATCCACACATGTGGTTATAAATGTACATCCACACACACAGGGTGGAGAGGGAGTTGAAAACAGTTCTGTATATAACTCTAACTGGTTATATATAACTATCTTGAACAAATAAGTCACTTTTCAAGGACATAAATCTTGTGGGTTAACTGTTTTGTTTTTTTGTTTTGTTTTGTTTTGTTTTGTTTTTTCTGAGATGATTCCTTTCATTTACTGGAAACCACATTATTAATTCCAAGTCTCTTCTTTTCTTATCAATAATTTCCTCTTTTCCACATCCCTTCATTCTCCATATTCCAAGTATCTTCCTCTTGTCTTCTTTCCACATATAAATTTATTATTTTTTTCTGCTGCCCTGCAGTTTACTAATATAATCATTTCATTCATTAACTCATTTTGTGAGTTTTTTTTTAAGGGATGTACATACTAAAAATCTAGAAGCTTCTAAATGACAAATTAACTTTCAGGCATGACCTTTTTTGCCACACTCTGTCTCATAGACTATTTATCATTATCTTCATCTTTTCTTTCAGGCAATTCAGGTAAATTTGTGTATTTTCAGCTTAATGAGCTTAGACTCTTTAATTAAAATTGATCTTCTGTGATTGACTACTCTTGGAGACATTTTGTAGAATTAGAATGTGGTTCAATAATAAGTATAATCCATAGGGATATTTCTCCATGAGCTATTGAATCTCTCTTTCAACTAGTAGACTAGAAGAACTAGTAGAGTTCTTTCAATTAATAGACTAGTCCAACTAGTAGAGACAATGTGACATCCTGGAAGGGAGGCTTAATTTAATGAAGAACATTAGAGAGGAAACAGAGATGTGTAGATGCTGGGGGTGGAATACAGGGGTGAGGAAGTTAGTCATAAACCTTGGCAGTTGATAAGGAATTTCTTTATAAGTCCACATTTGCTATTCTAATGTAAGAAATATGGTAGTTAGAGATATGGAGTAGAAATATAGCAAATAAAATTTAGAGATCATATTAAACTCTTCAAATAAATGTTTAAAATCAGTAAACTATTACATCACAAACTTTTCTACAGATACACTGATCAACCCAAGTATCTAATGATCCCTCCAATTATAACAGCTAAAAAAACAGGCAAAGACAATAAACTATGGAATATTACACAGCTAAACTTCTCCACCTTCCTACCAAAAGAAAGGAAGTGCCACATCATCACATCTCATTTCATCTCAAGGAGGAGGAACTTTTTGATCTGAAGTTCAAAAAAGAACATTATATCACCCATAGTCATCCTGGGTCTGGGTCCTCTGACTTCCAGCACAGTGGGGAATAAGTTAGAGATCACCTGGTGATTTGGTAAATGATAGAAATGGGCTCTTTTTCTTTAAAAAATAATTGCATTTTTTACAAATCCTTCTTTCTTTTTATCTTTTCACACACCCGTTAATCACACAAATGAGTGTTTTCCATATTTTGCTGTTCCCTCGAAAGGATCAAACTTTTGTAGTCATTTTACTTCATCTATGAGTTACTGAGGTAAAAAATCTGCTTATTGTTTGGTGTGATAATTTATGTAATTCTTTGTCTATTTCGTATCATAAACTCTGAGATTGCTTCTAAGTAATGGACAAATGGCTCATTGAGCTCTTAATGAATATTATTTTTTTAAAAGACAAAAGACCCTGAAGTCCATCTTTTTCTGAATGACTACACCTCAGTCTTCACTGTGACTCCATCTGGTATAACACGCTACCTCACCTTGCTTCAGCCCGTGGACAGGGAAGAACAGCAGTACTACACGTTCTCGGTAAGCCTCCTAGCATCCCTGTAAAAATAATCCTGATGTGACAGAATGATGCTATTTTTCAAAAGTGAAATGGTCAGTGTATTGCAGGTAGGAGAGAAGCAGCTCAAAAAAATATATCAATAAGAAATACCTTATGCAGCTTTCTTCTCTTTATGACTATAAACCATAGGATGCATTCATTATTGCAGGTATCTGGACTTTACAGGTACTACATTTATTTTAATAATACCCTAATTCAGAGAAGTGAAGTGGTGCTGTGTTTAGCAAGTCAGCCTTAGAGTCAGGAAAACTTAATTTTAAGTGCTGTTTTGTACAAATGCTGACTTTGTGAACATAATCAATTAATTTGATCTTTCTGCTCTGATAAACTCTCTGTGATAATATTTTATAGGGTTACTAGAATTATACCATGGAGGGCATTCTTATAGTTGGCCTGAAATGCCCCCCAAAATTATGAAATTATAAATATATATATATATTATATGTATGTATATATATTATATGTATATATGTACATATATATACATACAATGTATATATTATATTTATATATATGTACATATATACATATTATATACATATATATATGTATATATATATATACATATATATATATATATATATATATATATATATATATATATATAATTCTCCAGTCTTAAGAGAGAAAGGAGGGGACAAAAAAGAGATAGAGACAGATACACAAACACAAAGACACAGAAACGCAGAGATACACACACACATACACACACACACACACACACACACAGAAATAAGGAATGAGAGATAAAGAGATGAGAATGGAGGGAAGGAAGAAGAGGAAAAGGATCAGAAAGAAAGAGATAAATACATTTGGATAATTCATTTCACTTTTCAAGTATTTTTCTATTTATTTTATTTTCTCCTTAAAATGATCCAACAGTTTTCTGACTATCATGGATCATTATTCAGTCTTAATAAGTAGATAAAGTTATATTTAAATGAAGGAAAAAAATTCTAAAATTCCTACATAATTCAGATATGTTCATCTACCCAGTTTTTCGCTTCCTGTACACTGATTCTAGTCCTGGGGATCAAATTGCTGTTTAGCCTGCCAACGGAGTTTTCCTAGAATCCCAAAACACTTTGTTTGTCATTGTACGAAAGTCTTGGTGCATATTTCTGGGTGTGTTTATAAGGAAAATAATTCTCTTTTTAATAGCAATAGCAATATACTAACAATAAACAGTAATGAACAGGAAAAAAGGTTTAGACAACCTTGTTTACATGAAGAAAAGTATCTTCTTCCCAGTTAAAATTAGAAGGGGGGAGAAAGTCTATTGTAAGAATGTGCTCTATTCAGTGACAATTCAAGTTAGGATTTCTTTATTAAAGCTACAGGGCTCTTTGTTTTCCTTTAAAGATAACTGCATTTGATGGTGTCCAAGAAAGCAGCCCTGTTACAGTCAACATCAAGGTGATTGATGCCAATGATAACACTCCAACCTTCCCTGCCATCTCCTACGATGTCTATGTTTACACAGACATGAAGCCTGGGGACAGCGTCATACAGGTAACCACATGTGGCAAGGGAATCATTCTTTGTAAGTGGCATTGATGTGGTGCTTTTGGAGTTCTAAATGGAGTCTATCCACATGTTCTTCCTCAAAGCTCAAAACATTATTCTCTTCTTGTAGATGGAGAAACTGAGGCTCAGAGGAACTCAGTGATGGTCTGTGATCACAGAGACACAATTTGAAAGATTTTTTTTTTATTAGAGTCCATGACACTATGTATTTTGCCATACTTTCATATTTCCATAGTTATTGAGATGCATTCAAGTTACTTCATCTGTACATTGAGGATTTGAAACAAAAAGAGGCTCTTTTTTATCCAGATTTAAAAATGGATGCTTCACTTCAAATATCTACCTCCCCACTGTTTTGTTTTTTTTTTTTCTGTTTGAAAAATCCTCCAGAAAATTCTGCAAATTTTCAACATGAAAAAGCTGAGAAATGAAAAATAATGTTTAGGTACAATTTGGTATGAAAATTCTCTCCACTGGATCTCATTGTCTCCTTTTTGATCTTTTTCCTCATTCATTTATATTCCCATTATCAAAGAGTAAAATCTCAATGTTCTTTGCTATAATTTAATCTGACCTCCTTTCACCTTGAAATGGATGAGCAAGAGACTAGAATCAAGGATTAAAATCATTTGTCCTTTCCATGTCTTCTATACTATGTGTGGAAAAAAATAAAACAATCATACGTGTTCCCTCAATATCAGTCAGAATGATATAAAGTGTCACAGAAAAGGATGGGTAGGAAGAGCAGAAACAGTAGAATAAATGGAAAACTTTTATTATACTAACAATAAACAGTAATGAACAGGAAAAAAGGTTTAGACAACCTTGTTTACATGAAGAAAAGTATCTTCTTCCCAATTAAAACAAACAAACAAAGCAATGAATCAATAAAAAGAAAAAGTACCTAATAAAAAGAAAAAGTACCTAATGGTCTAAAGACACATTTGTATCTATACAATATCTGATGCCAAATTGTGCTAATCACTAGCTGTGTGAATTATTTGGGGTAAATGACTTCAGTTCTTTGGATCTCAGTTTTCTTAAATGTAAAATAAGATAATGGGATAAAATATCCTCTCAAGTTCTTTCCAAATATCTAGCTTCTTTCCTGATTTCTGTTAAATTATTCCCCTTCTTAATTATCCAATGGATAATTACAATGAATAAAGGAATTTATAAACTATCTTCATAGTATCATATATTTGGAAGTCAGAGTGACCCAAGTGGTCATTGAGCCCTAGCCAGCCACTTTACAGATGAAGAAACTGAGACCAATAGAAGAGATGCTACTTTCCTATTAGTGATGATACCATGCCCAAGTCTTTGGGAAGTAGTTCAGATATATAAGAAGAATAAGTGGGAGATTTCATTATGTGTTCTGTGACTTCTGCTCAATGACAACTCCTCTTGGAACTCTTCTCTTGGCTTTGCTGGTCTATCTTTCCCTGATTCATTTAACTCTTGCTATTCCTCTGGACAGGCTAGACTCTTCTCTGTGGCTAAGCTCCTCCCATTGGGAATACCCAGGGCTCTCCTCTCAAACTCTTTTCTTCTTTTCCTCTATGGTAAACTCACTTTCCCCCATGGCTTCAGCCACTGGGAGATCTTACCTCTTGAATTATTAGGAACTTTAGAATCTCATCTAATCACCACATTTAATATGTAACATTCTGTTACAAAAAATAGCTTACTTTGAACAAAATAATGTCTCAATCACGTTGAGTCCCTCTGGCCCAGTAGATAGAGCACAAGGTCCATTATCGGAAAAACCTGAGTTCAAAGATGATCTCAGACATTTACTAGCATTTGACTCTGGGCAAATAATTTAATCTTTGTCTGCTTCAGTTTCTGCATATGCATAATAGGGAAAATAATAGCACTTATATTCTTTTATGCTTGTGAGGATTAAATAAAATAATTGTAAAGTGCTTAGTAGAGCTCTTGGCATAGAGTAAGTGTTATATAAATGTTCACTATTATTATTATTTATAAAAACTTCCAAACATTTAAGCAGAGATTGGTGTCTCTGCATATTTTTTTTAAATTTATAAGCCATTTCTAGTCAACCTTTGACATCTATGGCCAAAACAAATTCCATTTATAGGTAACATTTGAATAACAAAACAATAAATTGTATTGTTTGTAACAGATAAACAGATGGCAAGAAAGGAAGATGGAAAAGATACTGAGCTTTTAGTGGGACTTTCCTCAGACCAGGTTTTATTATCCCAACTGCCTGCAGAGTTGGATGATCTTCCTTGACATCTTCTCTTTCCATAGCTGAGTCCTACATTTTCTTCGAGAGTGTTCTAGAATGCATATTTGCTTCAATGACTTGAATCCATTCTTTCTCAATTCACTTAATAACTTGTAGATGATCCCTAGAGCATTTTGGAACTTTTTCTTGACCTTTTTAAACGTGATTTTTATGTAATGTTTGCCATACTTTGAAGGATTTTTCTACTTTTAATCTAAGGTCTATGAGGCTGATTGGGCATATGATCACTGGAATGGATTTAAATGGAACAGAACTGAGCAAATCAACTATTCTATATTTACATGTAGAAAGGAAAACTGAGGCCGAGAGTAATTAACCGAGTAGTTCAGTATCACGTGTTTCTCAGCAATAAAGTGACAGAGTCAGAATACTTCTGGGTGTCCAAAGAATCAGAATAGATGCTGATAAAGGATTGGGTCACCTCCTCCAGCTGGGTCAAAGAATGTTGTATTTAAGTTGTGATCTGTAAGAAGTATAATGATTCCAGCCGCTAGAACTGGTAGAGATAAGAGAAGAAGAACTGCTGTAATCATCACTGATCAAACGAAAAGTGGTGTTTGGTATTGGGATATAGCAGGGGGGTTTATGTTAATAATGGTTGTGATGAAATTAATAGCCCCTAGAATGGACGATACTCCTGCCAGATGGAGTGAGAAAATAGCGAGATCTACTGATGCTCCAGCATGGGCTAGATTTCCTACCAGAGGCGGGTAAATGGTTCATCCTGTACCAGCGCCTGCTTCAACTGTTGAAGATGCAAGCAGTAGTAGGAAAGATGGTGGTAGAAGTCAGAAACTCATATTATTTATTTGAGGGAATGCTATGTCAGGAACCCCAATTATTAGTGGTACCAGTCAGTTACCAAATCCCCCAATTATAATAGGTATCACTATAAAGAAAATTATAACAAAGGCATGGGCTGTAACAATTACATTGTAGATTTGATCATCACTGATTAGAGTTCCGGGTTGCCCAAGTTCTGCTCGGATGAGGAGGCTTAAGGCTGTGCCAATTATGCCTGCTCAAGCACCAAACAGTAAGTAGAGAGTACCAATATCTTTATGATTAGTAGAGAATAGCCATCGAGTAATGAACATAGGTAAAATGGCTGAGTATAAGCATTGGACTGTAAATTCAAAGACAGAGACTAAATATCTCTTTTTACCATTAAACTGAAGTCAAGTGTTCAGGTGCTTAGCTGTTAACTAAGAGTTAGTGGGATAGATACCCTCCAGTTTAGAGGCAAAGGGGTGATCATTGAGACTACCCCTGGGGACTCCCCGCCTTTTTTTCACAAGGCCTGGAGTCTCTGGTTGTATTCAAAGGCTAGGTGATTTAACACCTACTTAAGGCTTTGAAGGCCTTTGGTCTAGTTGGAACCTAAGCCTTTAGGTTGGCTTTGAAGTATATAATACTTTGAATTGCAAATTCAAAAAAGTAGCTTAAGTGCTGCCAAGGTCTGGGGTGAGAACTTAGCTTAATTAAAGTGCTCAATTTGATTCAAGTGAAGCAAGATAAAGTCTTGTAGTTCTTAGTTATGTTAGTGTGATAAATATAGGGGTAAGTGGGAGTAATAATGAAGAGATGATGGTGGCTGTAGGGATGATAGTAGTGGGTTTTATTGAGTGGTTGAATCACTGTATTTTTGAGTTATTAGTGGATGGGAATATGGTAAGGCTTGATGCATAAATAATTCGTATATAAAAGAATAGATTAAGTAGGGTGGAAAGAGCTATGATGGTGGCGGTGGTGATGTTTCCGTTGTAGATAAGTTCTTGAAGAATAAGTCATTTGGGCATAAATCCGGTGAGAGGTGGAAGACCTCCTAAGGATAAGAATGTTAGGAGAATAATAATAGTTGTTGGGGTGGATTTGTTTCATAGGCTTCCAAGAGATTTTACTTTAGTGGTATTCATGATGTTAAGGGTTAAGAATGTGGTCAGTGTGGCGATAATATAGATAGTTAGATTAAGGATTGTTATTGTGGGGTTAATGTGAACAATAACTACTATTCAGCCTATATGAGCAATAGAAGAGTAGGCTAGGATTTTTCCTATGTGGGTTTGGTTTAGGCCTCCTCATCCTCCTAAAATGGTTGATAGAAGTGTGAAGGTAATAAGAATGTTTATGTCAAGACAAGGGGCAATTTGGTAAATAATGGCTGTGGGAGCAATTTTTTGTCATGTTAGAAGAATTATTCCGGATAGGAGTGAAATTCCTTGTGTGACTTCTGGTACTCAGAAGTGGAAAGGAGCTAACCCTAGTTTTATAGAGAGTGCGAGAGTTATAGAGGTGCTAGCTCGTTGATCGGAGAGTTGGAATAATGTTCATTGGTTGGTTGTTCATGCATTATATATAATAGCGAACATTATCACTATTGAGGCGGTGGCCTGTGTAAGGAAATATTTTGTTGTGGCTTCTGTAGTGTGAGGGTTATTGGGAAGAGTTATAAGAGGGATGATTGCTAGTGTGTTAATTTCTAAGCCTATTCAAGCTGTGAACCAGTGGTTGCTGAATAAGGTAAGGCATGTGCCGATCAAAAGGCTTAGGGATAAAATGATTAATCCATATGGGGACATTAGTATGGGAAGGGTGTGAACCAACATTTTCGGGGTATGGACCCGATAGCTTATTTAGCTGACCTTACTAGGATGTGGTGTAATGGAAGCACAAAGGGTTTTGAGTTCTTTAATATAGGTTCGAATCCTATCACTCTAGAAATAAGAGGGCTTGCACCTCTATTTTTTATCCTATCAAGATAACTCTTTTGTCAGACATATTTCTGTTTCTATAGTTGTGGGGAGATACATGATAAGGCAATAGGAAGGGAAATGAATCATAGGCAGAGTGCTAGTGTTAGTGGAAGAAAGTTTTTTCATAGAAGGTGCATGAGCTGGTCATAACGGAATCGTGGGTATGAGGCTCATACTCATAGGAAAGCTATAGTAAGGAATAGTGTTTTTAATATAAAGGTGATGGAGTCGATGTGAGTTAGATTTGTGGTAAGGGAAGATCCTAGGAATAGGGTTGTTGTAATAGCATTTATAGCAATGATATTTGCATATTCAGCTAGGAAGAATATGGCGAAAGGGCCGGCTGTGTATTCTACTTTGAAGCCTGAGACTTATTCGGATTCTCCCTCGGTTAGGTCAAAAGGTGCTGGTTAGTTTCTGCTAGTGTGGAAATATATCATATTATAGCTAAAGGTCATGTCGTAATAATTAGTCATCAGTTTTCTTGAGTAGTTGAAAGAGTTTTTAGGGTGAAAGATCCATTGATTAGTATTATGGATAGGAGAATAATGGCAAGAGATACTTCATATGAGATGATTTGTGCAACTGCCCGTAGAGCTCCGATAAAGGCGTATTTTGAATTTGATACTCATCCAGACCATAGAATTGAGTATACAGAAAGACCTGAAAGTGATAGAATAAAGAGAAGTCCCAGGTTCAGGTCTAGTAGTGTATTAGGCATGAGTAGTGGGGTCCAGATTGTTAGGGCAATGGAGAGGGCTAAAATAGGGGCGAGAATAAATATTAAAATGGAGGAGGTTAGGGGGGCGTAAAGGTTCTTTAGTAAATAGTTTTATGGCATCTGTGAATGGTTGTAAAAGGCCATAAGGCCCTACGATGTTTGGTCCTTTTTGAAACTGTATGTAGCCTAACACTTTACATTTAATAAGAGTGAGAAAGGCAACGGCCAGGAGAATTGGGATAATATATAGTAGTAGGTTTAAAATAAACATTTATTAAGAAGAGGGTTTGAACCTCTGGGATTAAAGGCTTAAGCTTTATGCAATTACCAACTTTGCCATCTTAGCAACCCTGTTCTTGGGAAAAATAGAGAAGTTGAAATAGAATATTGAGATGAATTCATATGTTAGTTCTAGGGCTCATTAGGGACGTTGCCCCCATTTCTCTTGTCCTTTCGTACTGGGAGAAATTACTTACAGATAGAAACCGACCTGAATTTCTCTGGTCTGAACTCAGATCACCTAGGACTTTAATCGTTTAACAAACGAACCATTAATAGGGGCTGCACCATTATTTATATGTGGATGCTGTGACTCTATGTAGAGGTTGTTTGATTTTATCACACTATTAGAATTGGAAGACCTGATTTCAATGTGGATTTCTCTGGGCAAATTCCTCTACCTTTGTGGGTCCAAGGGATTGTGTTTTGAGGTTCTTTTCCTTTCTGAAAGTCAATGATCCTAATTGCCAAATCTCTGTCTCAACCCTTTGACCTTTCTCCCAACTTCAGGCCCATAGTAGCTTGCTGACTCTTTCCTCTTGGATGTCCCAAAATCATCACCTACTATTTTCCTTGTCTAAACCTAAGCATATCACTGTTGAGACATGATGGTATAGTGAAGAAATCGCTGGCTTTGTAATTCGTCTTAATTACCAGCTCTGGGACTTACAATGTATGTGACCAAAGGTTCTTACTTCCCTGTGGGAATTAGACTGCATAACTTGTGTGTACCTTTTAGCTTGATGATAATCTGATTATATGTACTCTGAAAAAAATGCACTCTAGATAGTTAATATAAAATAGGCTTTTCCTTTTTATCATGTCAACTATTAAATCATAAACTTTTCAACAAGATAAGTCATAGAGACGATTAAAAATGCATCGGCTTTAATTTCTATTAGTATTAACCAAGAAAATAAAACTTTCCTTTTTGATATGGTTTCTAAAGGGATATTCTAGTTGGCTTCCTTCATGAACAATGTTTTACTATAACATTTTTTTAATTAGACCTTTCTTTTATTTTTATATATGGTTTCAGCTTGGGAATAAAAGTAAATTTATAGGAAAACAAATCATCAAGGACTAGAAACTCTTAAAACAACAAATATCCTATGGTACATTCTACAGCTCAGTCTATATTTGCTCAGGAATTCAATGACTTTGGGAGTATTTGGAAAGGATTATTTCCTCATATAATTTGTTTACAATACAAATTCTCATTTGCCTATGTAAATGTATATTTAATGTATAGTTATAGTAGAAATGTAAATTTTAAATGTAATCACATGTATAAGTTCTACTTTAACATCTCTGCTCTTATTTCAAATAAAAAAGAAAATATTTACTATTAATGCCATATTTTCAGGTTATAAAGTGTTCACAATTTTTAGAAGTTACTAACATGGAATGTGGATATAATTTTAAGACGCTAATAATATAATGATATCAATCAATCCCTAATAAGAACAATGCAATTAATAATCAATAAATCAAAATAAAATTAAATAAAATTTTATAATGAAGTTTTATTATTAATGAATTTTTATTATTAATTATAATAACTAGCAATTATAAAGCACTTACAGTTTGCAAATAATATATAATATATAATATTATATTATATATATAATATAATATTATATATATATTATATATATTTGAATTTGTTATATATAACAATATATATATTTGAATATAATATATATAACATATAATATATATATAATAATATATAATGTTATTTTACTTGATCCTCTCAACAATTTTGCAAGATAAGTGAAATTATTTTCTCCATTTTACAGATAAAGAAATTAAGATAAATAAAGATTTTTAATGATTTACCCAGGGTTACACAGCTAATAAGTGTCTGACATCTGCTTTAAATATTTTTCTACTTATAGGTCCTTTCCCCTTTTTTTTATGATCTTTTGAAGATACAAACCTAATAGTCATATGTACAATTTAATTTCCCTTTGGGTACAGTGCCAAAATGCTCTTTAAAATGGTTGGCTCAGTTTACAACTCCACCAACAAAGCATTCATGTCCCAATTTTCCCTATCTTCTCAACACTTACTTGGCATGTTAGCCAATCTTAAATATATGAAGTGCTACCTCAGAATTGTTTTACTTAGAGATGCAATTTTAAGATGTATTTTTAAAAATCTTTGATATTAATAAGCAACACACAAAAAAAAATAAGTTTAGTTGTAGTTCCAGCTTTATAACTAATAATATGGCTTTATATCCCGAATGCTCAGAAATATGGGCTCTTATAAAGAAGGAGGAGAAATAAAAGAAGAATATACAGCAAAAATAATAATCCCTACTCTTAAGAGAAGTTCATTAAATATCTATGACATAATCAATCATCTTACTATTCTTGAGAATGCAGAACAAATGGAATTTGGCATAATTTGTCAGGGGGTACAGGATAAGAATTTTACCTTTATACCCCAATGATCTGAGCTTTCTTAGTCTTAGTTTCCTCATATTAAAAATAGAGATGAAAATAGAACATATATAAAGGTTCATTTGTTGTTAAGAGCTGATTTTGATTTTAAATTTTTTTTCAATTATAAATATAGTTTTCAACATTCATTGTTATAAGAATTTGAGTTGCAAATTTATTTTTTTTCCTCCATTCTTTACCTCCACCCTCCCCAAAACAGCAAGCAATCCAAGATAAATTATATGTCATTGTGAGGATGAAATAATGTAAATCTCTCTGAGCATTCCTTTAAAGTCTTATTTGCTGACCCATCATCCATAAGATGCAACCTAATTTTTCATATTCTCCAAAGATATAACTCAGTTCCCATTCTTTTCTCTACAATTTCCCCAAAAGTAACTTCATAAATTCCCATGACCTTAATTAGCTGGTGGTAGTTATAATATTATCATATACTATTAAAATTAATTTGTTGTCCTATATGCTTATCAAATTCATGATGTTCAAAAGAGAACTCACATTTTCCCCCTATATTTACCCCTCTTCTAAACTTTCCTGTTTCCTTTGAGTGTACCACTGGCCTTTAGGACATAACACCAATATCCTCACTCTCATTTACTCCATAGATATGCACTTGTTAACCAGATAAGCTACTTAGCATCTCTCTCAGCTTTAGCATTTTCTCTTTTTTTCCTGTGTCTTTCAGATCCTTGTTAACTTTCACTTGCATTATTTTGATAGCCTTCTAATTGACCTCTATACCTATAACCTAACCTTTCAATCCACCTTTCACAAGCTCCAGTGTTCCCATGAACACTTTTAAGAATAGTGATGTTCCAAAAGTCCAGGTCTACTTAGGTCATTCTCTTAATAAACTCTGGTGGTTCCCTGTTGCCTATGGAAACAAATTCAAAATTGTTCATTTTCCCATTAAAAGTACTTTAGACTATGACCCCAAGCTATCTTTTCAGTCATGTTCAATATTAGTTCCCTTCTCATTCTCTATAATTTAGTCAAAATGTTGTTTTTAATGTTACCCAAGGGGGCTCCATTTCTTATATCCATTTTTTTGCACTGTTGTTCCTTCATATATGAAATTTACTGTTAATTCACTTTCATTTCCTAAGACTTCTAGTTCCTATTCTCAGGTCAAACTTGATCTTTTGCAGGAAAACCTTCCTGATTACACCAGCCGTTATTCCCATTATCTCCTCACAAATTAGTGTGTATGGAGTTTGTGAATATTTTTATATAGCTATAAATATACTTGCTGTCTTCCCTAATAGAATGTAAGGTCCTTGAGGGCAGGCAATATGTCACTTCTGTCTTATACTTTATTATATCCTCAGTACTTTATGCTGTGCTTAACATAGAATATATTTTTGTTGATTAGTTTTCTAGTTGGTTAATATTGTTTATGAATTATTTATCATTCTCAATAATATAATATCACCTGAAGATCTGGCAGAATTAGGACAGTTAAAGTCAGGAGAGCACTGAGATTATCTACTCTTTTTCAGGTGTGTGAATTTCACAATATCTGCTTAGGTTTCTTCAGTGAATCAGCACAGAGCCAGTTTACTACCCATAATTTCCAAATGATACCTCTTTAATCCAAGGGTGTTGGTTGTCCTGTTGGGAAATAGTCTATAGTAACATAACCACCTGTTGTTTTGAGGTCTAAAATGAGATGTTTATCATAGAATCATGTAAAACAATCTGACACTTGCCCTTTGCATGCCACAATTAAGGAATCCTGAGGAAATAACTAACCAATAATGACTGGAGTATCTTTATGTACCTCCACCTCATAGAATTACTTAATTAGTAAGTCTTGCTGGGAGCAGAGGGCCTTTTTTCTTTTATTAAGTCATCAAGTACTTTTAGTCTGAGAATTATACCTTTAGGGAACAAATATCCATAGAGATTGATTTATATTATTATATTATTATTGTATTATTATTGTTATATTATCTCTAAAAAAACTGATTTCAAAAAAAAATCTCAGTGGCTTAGAAAGTGTTAACTCAAGGCATCATTTTCAGATATGGCAGCAGAGTCGATTTTTAGTAAAGGAATCATAGCAACATCTTTCATGGAGTATAGGGAAAATTATAAATGTTGATAATCTTAACTCCACTGCACAATGACATTCATTTAAGATGTCGACAAATTGTATCCAAAGCCAGAATTAGTCAGACCTTTGTACTAATGGAAAACATGGCAGTTCTCTGAATTTTCATAAATGGTCCATTACCCTTTCTGAGGATAAAAGAACTTCAAAGGTAGTCATTGTCTAAAGAAAATGGGAACATTACTGATTAGTTAATGTAGAAATGATTCTGCAACTGGCTTTACAAAGTCTTCTAGAGCATAGCTTATCACACAAGAAAATAAATGCATGCCCTTCCTTTCCTGTCCTCTCCTGCCCTGTCCTCCTGTCCTAATGGCTTGCTTTCTCTCTCTTTTCTATTTCTCTCTGCCTTCAAATACATAAATATTATATATATATATATATATATATATATATATATATATATATATATATATATATACATATATATATATGTATATATGTTATATCTCCATACCTATATGTATATGTATAAACACACATATAAGTACAAATATCTGTGTGTACCAAATGTTTGTGTATATAATCTATATGTCTATGAGATCATGAGCTTTATATTTATATATCTTGCAGAAAGATGACAAAATAGAATATAGCAAATTTTTTAAAATTATATACTGAGAAATAGAAACAAAACATAACAAAAGACCCAATTGAAAAATGGAAGTCTTCATACTATTTCTTGTCCCACATTTTTCTCTCCAGCCACTTGTTTTTGTTCACATAGAACCCTTCTCCTATTTCCATGCCACTTTACAAGTTGGCCCATGTCTAGCAAACCCTCCATTTCCAAATCTGCCTCTTAGAAAAGTGATGTCAAACTAAATATAAACAGGAGTCACTAGATCATCCAAGCAGCTTTGCCAAATGCAATAAAATATTAACATTCTTTTTTTTTTTTTTTTTTCCCCTGAGGCTGGGGTTAAGTGACTTGCCCAGGGTCACACAGCTAGGAAGTGTTAAATGTCTGAGACCAGATTTGAACTCGGATCCTCCTGAATTCAAGGCTGGTGCTCTATCCACTGCACCACCTAGCTGCCCCACATTATTTTCTACAATATTTAATTGATTTATTTTGCTAAATATTTTCCAATGATATTTTAATCTGATACTAGTTACACTTGGAAGTGTTGCTGATCTCAGTATAATCCCATCCTTAATCCCTCTGCCTCAGAATGTCATGGCTTCTTTGAAGCCTCATTCAGAAACTATTTCCTATAGTATCCTGATCTCCCTTTTGCTCCATTATGATCATATCAGTAACTAATGGTAGATAGCATAGAATGCCAAGAGAGTCTTTTCCCTTCTCACATTGTTGGTCAGGCAAACTTTTGTCTTATCTTGTCAAAAGTATTGTAGTGATTTTCCAATTTTCCCTCTATTTCACAAATAAGAAAACTGTGACATGCTGTTTTTTTCACCAATAAGTTTTTAATCTATTGTACATCTATCATACATTTCTCCTTTTGGATTAGTCACTTCTTTGAACACTAAGATTTCAGTTTTTTCATCTATAAATGACAGGAGTAGGCTAGATGATGTTAAAAACTAAGCTGCCTGTTTGTGAAACTCAGGGTTTTCTGGACCATCTCCAACAGATGTTAGGTCCCATGGGAGAATAAGAGATAGACGGTTTTGATACAGTATAATATGTCCACGATATGTAGAATTTCAAAGTTTTGCATTGACCATGTATCTTTATGAATTTATGCTTCTTTAGTCTTATGGGAAATGATCTTTACTTGATAAAGTGAATGAAAACACATGAAGATATAGAATAGCTATTGGAAAAATAATTATTAGGCACTTACTAGATTCTGTGCCCTGTGAATATGAAGATAAACAATGATTCTGACAAATCTTCAGGCCAGAAGAGTTTGAGAGGGATGTAGATTACTTAAAAAGCCATAATGTAGGTTATTCTGAGTTAATTGCATTGAGAATGATTAGATAAAATGAAATGAATAAGAAGAGAAAAGTTACTTGGAACTATGGACAGGCTTCTGCAAAGGCTTTAAAGAGTGACTGACTAGTACCTATAAACTTTATCTCAATTTAGATAACCCTGTGAGGAAGTCATTGAAGGTATTACTGTGCCAAATTTACAGATTGGGAAAACTAAGCTCAGAAAGTTAAACTTAGAAAGCTTAGAGTCACAAATCTAGTAAGTGTCAGACACAGGATTTGAATCCAGGGGTACTTGATTTCAAATATAATGTTCTATGTATTGTATCATCAAGGGCTTATTTATTGAAGAAGGGAGAAAGGGGCTAATTACAAAACTTCTATCATTATAATCCAATCAAGAGTCAACAGGGATCTGAATCAAAATCTGAATCAAAAAAAAATCAAAAAAAGCAACCAATCAGAAAGGGAATGAGAAATCAAAATAGGAGTTGGGAAGTGTTTGCAATAGAGAAGTTAGGCACCATGGGAAGAACTGAGTCTGAGCAATTGATGAAGATAATGTCAGCATCCACTGAGACGAGCAATGGATAGAGGGACAGGTTTGAGAAGGTAACTGATGAGTTCATCATGGAAACAAAAAATGATTACAAGTGTATACTTGAATGAATTATTTTGTAAAGTTAAATCATTCCTTAAGGCAGCTAAGTGGCAACCTAGCTGCACAGACTAGCTAGTAGGGAATCTGATAACCTAGAAGAAGTAATTAATAATAATAATGATAATAACAATAGCATGTACATAACACTTTAGGTTTTGAAAAGCTATATGCATGTTTCTCATGTGATCCTCACAATCGTGCTATGAATAGGTTCTATTGATATTCCCATTTTGCAGATAAGGACTCTGAGGCAGACAGAGTTTAATTGACTTCACACAGCTATTAAGTTTCAGAAGTAGGGTTTGTACAAGTTTGTCTGACTCCAAGAACAACTCCACTGGGCCATTTCTCTCACTCAATGTCTTTAAACCAAAGTTTCATTAGCTCTTGTCAGGTGTGTTACAGAGCGGGGCCCTTTTCACATTCGGGTTAGACTTGACTGTCTCCAAGGTCCCTTTCATCTCTGCAATTCTGTCTCATAAAATGCATTACATCAAAATGATAGGTGCTATTTTTCTTATTGAATACAGAAGCAGGACAAATATCTGACTGTTGAGTACAGCCGTTGATTTCACCACCGTGGGTCTCTTGTGGATCTTTCATATAACTTCAAAGGAAGAATAATTTCAGAACTCCCCTCACTCCCATCTAGACCAACCCATATATCATTTCAGGGGAGGCACAATCTTATTTTACCCTGCTCTTAAGAACTTTCCAACTGGTTAACTTGCCTGAAAGTTTGGTATTATTTTACCACTGTGCTGTGTCAGAAGCTGTAGTGCCCTAACCTTAATGTATATTCTTTTGGTTCATTTGCTCACTGGAAACTTCCATCTAAACCTCCATCTCTATTAGATTTTTGAGCTTTTTGCCAGCAAGGATTTTATTTATTTATTTTTATTTTTGCCTTTCTTTGTATTCCCAACACTTACCTCAATAACTGGCACATAGTAGATACTTGATAATTGTTTTTTGAATGACTCTTGAACCATCCAGATGGTTGATCAGTAAGTGCAGTAAATCTCTGTCCCAAGCATCAGTCTATAAACTTATCCTCAGAAATAAAATTAAACTGAAGGGCAAAGAGGCAGAAGCATGGATCATTCTTTTTTTTTTCCTTCTTTCTTGATTCTTTAATTAGAAAAAACAGGTCTTCTGTAACCATAACAACTAGCAATTGCTAAGTATTGAGTTAAATCATTGTTCTCCTCTAGTTAGTGGGACCCTGTCAGTTGGGTCTTACCTTGGTTTCCTTTGCTGACTGACCTTGGTTTTGAATAATCAATAACCTCTTGATATATTTGCATCTTAATGTGGAAATAGCCTGACAGAGGGGGCTATTAAGGTCACAACAATACAATTCCCCAACGACTTGATAATTCCAAAATCAGCTGGAATTATGAATGGCTAAAAATCAGCCAGCAGGTCCAAATGATTGGATTAGTCCCTATTGGCAATCTACTTCTCAAGTGTCACATTTTGCCCCATCTTTTCTTTCTTCTTCCCAGATTCACCCTTTGAACTCTTCAGTTATTAAGTACCTACCACTGCCCTTAAGCTTATGTTGGGTGGAAAATGGGCATAAATATAAACATAAAATCTATACTACATAAATAAAATACTTTTGAACTGGGAAGGAATTGGAGGATCGGGTAGGTGGCACTTGGAATAAAGTAGGTATTCTACCCATGAGAGAGCCTGCTCTGCAAGGTCTTTCTCAGAACTCTGAGTAAGCAAAGGTCTGCTTTGCTCAGACTACAAGAGACAGTCTGATTTAAAGCCTAGAGACTAGAGGTTGAATGCTGTTTGGTGAGCAGGCCCAATTTGCTGCTGATATAGAATACATTTTTCTTCTTTTTGCAGGAATAGTTGTGTTCCTGGCTGTCTTTCCTGCTTTTTTTTCTGTCTTTATCAGGAGGAAGAGTAAGGACATGGAAAAGGAATTAGACAAACAGGAAAAGTGAGCTTCATGTCTCAAAGAAATTCTGAATTCAGCCTGTTATAGTTTAGGGATGGTTCCCCATGATTTTTACTATTTCATATGAGCAGTGATTCTGATGCTTCTTATCTCACACTTTTTGCAAAAGAGTCCCTCACAAAGATCTTTTCATATCAAAAGTTTCTATTATTCAATCCTACTCATCAGCAAATTACATAATTGAGTAATCTTACCACAATTTAAAATTTAAAGAAGGTTACTGCAATCCAATAAGCATTTATGAAATGCTGATGTTATTTGTTGTTGTTGTTTGGCCTTCATTTTCAAATAGGACCATAATATCAGGGAAGTGATCCCATGTGAAAGTGAATTGCATTTGAGTGCAGCGTCATCTGCCTCACTTTCCCCTCCAGAGTGATCAGATATAGGTCAAAATGACTAGAAATGGCCCAGGATGAAATGGAAGACCTTGCCATTTTTAGATATCAGGCAAGAAGTAGCCTAATCTTTAAGTCAGGAAGGCCTGAGCTAATGGCTGTGACCCTGGGCAAGTCACTTACACTGTCCCAAAACACTTTCTAAAGTGACAATTTTGAGATGTACCAATCCACATTGGGAGAGAGAGTAAGTGCTTCATTGAAAATTCTCCATTTTCCTCTTCCCTCACAAAAACAAACAGGTCATTACTGTAAGCTCTGGAAGGAAGTAGAAAATGGAAAGTCCAGTTACAGAAGCAGCATGGAGTTCAGTTAGCTAGGAATAGACATTGCATGAAGGGGTAAATCTGGGAGGCTTAGTTGGAGCCTGGCTGAGAGGGACTTTCAATACCAAGGCTATACAGATCAATGGAATTCAGGAACCTTAATGTCTAAGGATTCTTAACTATTTTTCCTTTTTTTTTCCTTATAGCATAGAATTTTAGGAATTTGATCCAAGTTCTGCACCCTTCTCAGAATAATGTTTTTAGATTTTTACAATAAAATATAAATGATGGCAAAGGAAATCAAATGAAAATTATCATTTTAAAAGGTCAAGTTTATAAACCCCAGGTTAAAAATCTCTTTTCTAATCTAAATCCTTAATGTTTTTCTCAGAAAACAGACCCCAAGAAAAAATCGCAAGACTTGCCTAATGTCAAAAAACCAAAACTTGTGCTCTCTTCTTCCAATTCCAAGTCTCTGCTCTCTGCGCAACACCCCATTTCTTTAAATCTTTCTCAGCCTCTTCACTTGCCAAGTGTTTTCTGCAGTATATTGTGCACAGATATATAAATTTATATGTTTTTATGCTGTTTTAGGATTCTGGTTTTTGTATTTTTTTTTTCATTCCTTCTTAAATTATTTTAATTCCTAGTTGTGTCTAGACTTTTTGTACTTCATTGATGTGGGACAGTGACTGATGGGAAATTCCTTTTTCCAATACATATAAATCCCTACTCTTCAACTTATAGACTTGCAGAAATGCCCAGGGTACTGTGAATTTCTGGAAGTTACCCATAGCTGATATATCAAAGACAATTTTGGCACAAGTCCTTCTGATTCTGACCACTACCCCTCTTTTCTTGTATTTTTTGTTCTTGATGGTGCTTGTCAAACACATGCCTGTCTTAAATACTTTTGCCCTACTGCCTGCAAGGTAGTTATTAAAAAAACAAAAAAAGCCAGAGTAGTCCTAACACTCATCTCTGCTACATCCCAATTGATACCTTTTCTTATCTAGATATATTGGCATTAAGCACAGAATTCCATTAACCAACTAAAATCCCAGGAAGAATGTTAAAATCTAATCTATTTAGAACTAATTTGAATTAAGATTTCCTAAGACATTGTGTTAAGTGCTTCACTAAAGTTAAAATAGGTTATAGAGTTTATATCACATGCATTCACTCTTTTCCCAAGGAGAATAAGTTTACCTGGCATGAATGGTTCCCTCGTTCAAAAATACATCATTCATTCTGTCTCTAAAAATAGCTTCTGCCTCTTCCTTCAGGACCAGTCCTGTCATTCTTATCCTACTTCCATGACTCTTTTATATGATGTTTTTCCTAGCAATAACCATATCTGTCCACCCCCAATGCTCTTCACTTCCCAGGTGCTCAGTTGTGTTCTAATTCCCTTCTCTGTCTTTAGTAAATTATTTCTGTTAAAACTATTATTTTATATGTGAATCATCATTAAAATTTAAATAGGAACCAGGTGAAATAGTCATTTGTATCCATAATAGGGGCACAAAAATGGATACATGTAAAGTATATGAAATTTGAACCTTAAAGGTAACTTACAGGGGCAGCTAGATGGCCCAGTGGATAGAGCACCAGCTTTGAATTCAGGAGGACCCAAGTTCAAATCTGGTCTCAAACACTTAACACTTCCTAGCTGTGTGACCCTGGGCAAGTCACTTAACCCCAGCCTCAAAAAAAAAAAAAAAAAAAAAAAAAAAAAAAAAAAAAAAAAAGGTAACTTACAGTGAGGTTCCCTAAAACATAACATTGAAAATATTATTTTTTTAATCAAATTAATTTCAACTAAAAGTAGGCATACATTTTCAATAAATACATCGTTGGAATGAGTCAATTAGTCATGGAAGGAATGTGTGTGTGAGATTTTATATACATATGTGTGTATATATATGTTTGACTATTTTTATGACATGTGTATTTATATATTTATGAGTATATATACTTATATATTTACTATATGTATGTGCATCCACATACATATAGTGCATATGTGTATATATACATATATATATATATATATATATATGTATATATACACACACACACACACATATATATATATATATATATGTCTTCCCAGAAATCAGGTGGAATCAGGATCACTAAACGTCTTTATTCTTGATCTTTTACGGTCAGGGGCTTAGGCCTAGCAACCTCACACACATCTTCCTCCTTCAAACGCCCAGAGAGACTGATTCAACATCTTCCTCTCAATTCCTCTTCCTCCTCCTACTCCTCCCACACACGTCACTCCCCCCTCTTTGTCCCACCAATCAAGTCAGCACAGAACAGTTGGGGAGGGTCAACCTTCAAACAAGTTAATAGGGAACCTTCCAATTGGCAGTTAGTTTCACGTGCTTCATTATCCAAGTGCATCCAAAGTGCAGTTCTAGCCCTTTACATATGTATACATGTACAGCCTGTATGGTATGTGTAGATATATGTCTATCTATAGTGCATGTGTGTATATATACACTATATGTATACTCATATACATTTAGAGATAGATTAGATAGATAAATAGATGCATGGTGTATATTCTCTCCTGATTTAATTTAACATAAAGTAATTGATCAGGATCATGCGCATCTTTCTCTTATGAACTACAACTATCCATTACTTTTTTCTGACTGATATTGCCTCAAATTTTGAATAATCTTTGTTTCCTACAAGTAAGAAGTAAGATCCTCAAATTTCACAATCATGTACATGCCAGAAACCAAGAAAAGGCATAAATGATGGAGTAGTGGATTTAAAGTAGGAAATAATAGGGGTTACATCTTGATTCTGACAATTATTTGCCATTTAATTTTGAGCAATTAATTTGAGCAAGCCCCTCCCTGAGCCTGTTTCCTTATGTCCAAAAGGACATAGTCATATCTCTATTTGTTATGCCACAAATTGTCGTGAGATTCCGTGGAGATGATTTATGCAGAGCACATTGTAGATTTTTAAAAATCCTATAAATGTTCATTAGCACTCTGATTTGATAACACCCCTCAGTCTTTTTTTTTTTTTTTTTCTCCTACAGAAGCAACTTTCTGGAGCCTACCAATGAGTTTCCTTCATTAGTAAATTCTAATCAGACCCCTTTCTGATAATTTTGTAAACAGTTGCCAGTTTGGTAATCTTACCCATTGAATAGAAATCATCATATTACCCATGCAGGAAGAACATTAGGCAGTCATATTAAGCACAAGTGAAAATGATATTTCAGGGGGGAATTGTAAGGAAGAGTTCCCCAATTCCTCTAAATAGTGCATTTGTTGGCCAGATAAAATAAATCAATCCAGTTCAAGATTCATTCCTGAATCTTACAAAGTTCCAGTAAAATTCAAATATTTCTGGGCAAAGTAACTCATAAGGATAGATAATTCATTTTTAGTGCAAATGAATTTTATCAAATTTTTTTTTAAATAAGGAAGATTCCAGGGAAGGAGCTAATAAGAGACCTTTAAAAAATCTGACAGGAGAGCTAGAAAAACTGGGGGAAATGAGGGATGAAAAGGAAAAAAATTACAATTTTTCATGGAGATGATCTTCATGTGTTATATTGGTAGAGGGTAGTAGGGAAGGAAAGAGAGAATAAATGAGAAAATGATAAATTATAAATTCTACTGCTATATGACCCTAGGTTAAATATTAAATACTAACTTTCAATTCTCTTAGACCAATTTTTTTTCATTTTATACAAAGGCACTGAAGGCCAGAGAGCTCAAATGATTTGATGAGGGTCACATCGTTAGCAGTAGACCTGTAGTAGCAGAAAGAAAATTTGGGTCTCAGATCAGCCAACTCTAAATCACTTACTCCTCTCTTGGAATCACACTATGACTGCCTTTTTTTGAACTTTTTGATTTAAAGGAAAGATCAACCTCAAGAAAGAGAAATTCTTTTCTTCTTTATCCTCTCCCAAAAAGAAATGAACATCTTCCCACTGTGATTCTTTCAGTAGCACCCCAGCAGAAAACTTCTCCTTCATCTTTGATTGTTGTTTTCCTCTGAAAATTTCTTAGGTGACTGGGGGATGACAATTTGGTGACAGGTTGATTCCTGAGGGATTTATGTATGATTTTCAATTCCAGCTCACTGCTGTAGATGCAGACGAAGGGCCAAATGGAGAGATTTCATACCAGATCCTCGTTGGGGATCAGGGAGACTTCGTCATCAATAAAACCACAGGTCTTGTTACTATCGCACCAGGAGTAGAATTAACAGTGGGCCGGACCTATGCCCTCACCGTACAAGCAGCTGACAACGCCCCCCCTGCAGAGAGAAGGTAATTTATATTATAGCACACATACACAGTCTCTTCTTCAGGACCTATATTTAGCTTCATAATTAAATAGAGCCACAGTATGAATTTTTTTTTTCCTCCTAAAAATCTAAATTAGATAAGGAAGGCTCAGGGACTGGATTCCTGGGAACTGCCTGTACCACTCTCTAATTTGCTGAAAAAATCAGCAATGAGTGCAATTATTAAGCCACAAAAGAAGTAGAAGTTAAATTAACTCCATCAATTTTATATGTCCAGTTGGATACCGGAGTCTGTAATGGATGGGAGTTAAGAAGCAACAGAGGCATGTGTCCGCATTATTACTGACTTCTCCTTCTGAGCTCCCAGACCACAGACTTGGGTCTAATTTTTAGACACAATTTGCATTTCATTCTTATTTTATTGTCAAGGAGTCATAGAGGTTGAAAATACAAATAAACTAAGAAAAATCTTTAAATGCATTAATGAATGGTGGTCATAGGAGGTTAGCATGGAGAAATTTACCTGCTCAAATATTGGTTTATATAAAAGAAATTCAAGGTGATTATTTTGGAGGGGAAAGAACTAGCATTTGGGGGTATCAGGGAAAGCTTCAAGGAAGGGATGATGTAAGTTGTCTTAAAGTTCATGTGGAATCATATTAGGAAAATTAGAAGTGAGGAAGGAGGGAATTTTAGGCACAGGAACTTACCAAAGTGAAGGGCTAGAGAGCAGACATATTGTGTATAAAAAGCAACAGAAAGGTCAGCTTAGCAACACAATAGAATGAAGATATAGAGAGTGTTATGTATGTATGTATATAGAGAGTGTGTATGTATATACATATATTTAATATGCACATTTATGTGTGTGCATGCATATATATACACATATAAATATATACCTATAGGAAGATAGATAAATCATGTCTCCAATGGCCTACCACAATGATTTTTTTTCAATAGTATTTTGTTTTTTTCCAAATACATGTAAAGTGAGTTTTCAACATTTGTTTTTCCAAAACCTTGTGTTCTGAATTTTTCTTCCTCCATCCCTTACCTCCCCCTTCCAAAAGATAGGAAGCAATCTGATATAGGTTAAATATAAAGCACAGTGATTTTGGAAGATCTAGCATAAGTGACCTATTGAATTGATTTTTTTTTAATTAAATAATTGATTCCCACTTCTATCTGTGTGTTGTCTATTATATTAGAATCTCCTTGAGGGCAGGGATTGTCTTTGTTGTTAATTGTATTTGTATTCCCAGTCTTTAGCACAGTGTCTAGCATGTAGTGGATATTTATTGCCTGAACTAGGGGGAAAAGAACACTAGCCTTCAAAAAATTAACATTCTAATTGGGGAAAGAACTATGTAAAAGGTAGATGGCAAAAAATAAAATAAAATAAAATAAAATAAAAATAAAAAAAGATCGAGAAGCTACATAACGATGTAGTTACATCATATAAGATTCATGAAAATTAAAAGTAGACCTGGGAAAAGAATCAGTTTAGTGGTTTAGGGCTCTCCCTATATGGAAACCTCAAAATGAATTCACCAACCTGAGAAGTGGCCAGAGGACAAAGAGATATTCCAGGATGGAAAGCCACAGAATATAAGGGTATGTCCAGATTGAAAAGGTAGCTGAAATTATGAAATTATGAATTCAGCGAATCAGAAGCAAAGTGAGGAGGGGAAAGTTTATTTTAATCAAACAGATAGATGTTTCCTTATAAAATTCTAGTGTGAAAATTCTGCTTATTAGAAGTATCATAAAATTTGGTATGAATATGTGAAAGACCAACCTTCTGTTACTCACATCCAATTCCTGTGACGTCTTAGAATACATTCTCCCCTGGAAAATTAAATACAGATTAATTAATCTTTCACATGATGTTTGAATTGAAAATCATTAAATTACTACTATCAGATATGAAATGTAGATATCACATAAGCTAAGATGAATTTACAGTTGGAGTTTTACATATCATTCTATAGTTTTAAGCCCACATGGAAGTCACATGAAAGATTTCTGCTTTGGAAGCTTAGGGAGAAGGAGTATTTTAAGTTTGAGACTCAGAAAACCTTTCATACTGTGTTTGTCAAGATTCAGCCCTAACTAATCATGATATCAGTATTTCGATCAGACCCCAGGGAAAGGTGGGATGAAATGAAGGTTAGAGAATGGATGAGTGGGTTTTTAAAAGTTGTCTTCAAGGACTCAGTATAGTTTTCTAAGTCATCAAGATATGCATGGCAAGTAACCCCTCAGTTCCTCAGTCTCCCTGTGTAATAATAATAATAAATAATAATAATAATAATAATAATAATAATGCCATTGACTTCTAAGGAATATTATGGATCTTAGTGATTTAAAGACTCAAATAATTTGACCTTACAAGTTGGAGTATAGCATTTACACTATACAGCTCTGGAATTCCTTCAGAGATCTTCAGAAGTCATCCCTGCCAATATAGAGTTAATTTCCTTCATTGCAAAATAGATATTTAGGCAGGATTGCTTGATTGTTACATTGCCAAAGGACTGTACATGTTGAAAATAGAAATAGATTACATAAAGTGAAATTTAAATGATATTTATTAATGAAAGAACCATATAACTTAATCATGGAGAAATTAGGATTGGTTGAAAAACCATGTGTTACAACAGGACAATCAATGGAAGTACTTTTTTGTGAGGTGATAGAATTAAAATCTCCAACCAGATCAGGCCTTCAAAAATATTAATAAATGAACAGCTATCAGAAATAAGAAATATCTTCAAAAATCAAATGAAAATATCACTACACTAATATCCAAAAAAAAGAGAGTGCTCAATTGACATAAAACTGCTCTTGTCATCCACACTAGTCATGCCTCAATGGTTGCTTCGTACTCTGGGGTCATTGGTTGCCTATAATCATAATTCATACTACAATCATACATCATACTAAAAGTTTTAGATGATCTAATGATGGGACAATCAATCATCAGCTGCCTTCTATTGGGCTCTTCCAATGAAGTTCTTTCTCAAGAATGAATCATCCAGTATCTTTCATCAATCTGAAAAAGTTCAAAGACTAAACTCACATTAGAAATGTCAGAGATAAAAAGAAATTTTATTTAGGAAATAATGAATCAACAAAAAACCCCTAATGCACCTCTAAAATCATGGGATATGGGATATTGGAGCTGAGAAAATTTTGAAATAACCCAAAGTCACAAGGGTAAATGGAAAGCCCCATTTTTTTCAAATGAAGTAAGATATAAATAGGGGATAAATAACCTAGAAAAGATACCAGGAAGACTTGAAAAGCAGTGGATTTCTTGAAGAAACAGAATAATAATTTTTAAAATCCAATGATAAAAATATTTTACTACAAAATAGAGACAAAAATTAAAAAAAAATGTATCTCTATCAAAAAATCTCACCTGTAAAACAGGGAATGGAAAGATAATAATAGGAGAACATGATAAAAATCCAAACAAGTGGACCTTTATTGAAGAAGTCATAAGTTAAAAGTTGCCCAGAAATGTTAGCACTAAGGGGGGAGCATAGGATAATAGAATGTATGTCAGGGATCGAGAGTAATCCTAGATATATATTAGCCAAAAATGTGATTTTTAAAATCCTAGGTTTATAGATAAAATATAAGATATTTCAGGAGGCTAGGAAAATATTAATAATACATGGATCTTGATTTTATGATTTATAATGGGCAGATTAGAATAGTTGACTTTTGAACCCCCATCTGTACCTATTGTATATTGATGATCCTATGAATCCATGTGACTAGTTAGAATTAGGACAGGCTCTGTATCAACATGATAGAAAAAAATAGCATATAAGCACATTCGATTGAAGATGATTTTTAAACAAGAATACATTACTTTTAAATATTGGACATAATTCTAAGTAGAAAATAAAATAGTTGTTTAACCCAAAGGATATCTTCTAAATTTTCCTGTCAAGGAAAAAAAAAAAAAAAAAAAAAAGCTGGGTAGTGTTAGGATTACTAAGTGAGAACTCGGGTTGTCTGGATAGTGACAAGGTGAGAATTCAGGTTGGACAATTACAAGGTGAGAACTCAGGTTGACTTGATGGAAGGAGCAGGCTCATTGGCTGAGGTGGTTCTTCCCAGAAGCCCTTGCATTATCCCACGCCCATTCTCTGGGAGAATAAAAGAGAGGACTCCCAGAGATAAAAAAAGACTCTGCATTGCATCAGGCTTGACGGGGCTCCCTGCAGGAAGGGAAGTCACTTCTCTGGACAAGAGTTAACAGCAACTGCCTGGAGACAACGGTTCGTTACAGGAAGAAGAATCAGTCGGAGAGATTTGAGTAGAAGACACAGCAGATCTCTTCCCAGAGAGTGATCCGGCAGCTTCTAGAGACGACAGCTCGCTACAGGGTAGAGGCTATAAAGGACAAATATAAAGGACAAAAGAAATTTAGAATCAATAAGTAAGCTTAAATAAATAGAAAGAGGAAAAGGCTACCCCTCAGAAACCTTTAATAGTCAATTCATGAAGGAAAAAATAATAGATGGGCTATTAGATTTAAATTAGAAGATAATCAGTGGAGAGCCCATGTGCCATATCTTTGGGGTGTTAAGAGAATTCAAGGAAAACCATTAACATATTAGACAAACCTTGCCTGGTAAATGCAGGGAATGATATGACAGAGTTGAATGGGATAAAAGGTCCTGGATAAATTATCATCTGTATCAGTGGAAGGAATACCCATTTGATAACAGCATCAGAGTATTTGCATATGACTTTGTCTTAAAATCATCTGGGAGTAAAATAATTGTGGATCCTAGATTATAATCATTAATGGTAATTAATAATAATAATAATAGCTTAAAGTAATAATGTTATTTTGAAATTGTATTGCAATATTTTTCAAATTACTTTTATACATATTATTTTATTGTCAAATGTTAGTTCCTTTCAATACTTTCACAGAGAATAAAGTGCTATATTGTTCATTAGTATTACTCAAGATGGTATTTATTAGATAGGTAGATGGCTCAAGGCTTCGGACCTGGAGTTAAGAAAACCTGAGGGTTTAGGTTTAGGTTTAGAAACAGTATCTGTGGTATCCTGAACAACTCATTTAATTTCAGTTCCTTATTTTCCTTATTTGCAAAATGTCAATGATAATCCTATCAGCCTCCTAGGATGGGTATTGTAAGAATCAATGAAATAATGTCTCTCAAGTCCATTGAAAGCCTTAAAGTTTTATATAAATAGTCCTTTCATCATATAGGAAGAATTATATGGAGAGGGTGCAGTGATTTTATCAGCAAAATGACCTTCTGGTGTAAAAATTGCCTTTGTTGATGCTGACTGACAAGTCCATCTATGACTCTCTATCATTTTAGTGAATCAGTCGGTTTGTTGAAATGTTACCTGGTTACATTGTTCTATGTATTCTATTGTTTTTTTCTCTCCCATGATATAATATAAGTTCCTTGAAGGTAAGGACTATTACATTTGTATATTTGCATTTCTAGTACCAAGCAAAGGATCTGGAACTAGAAAGATATATCATAAATACTTTTCAATTAGCTGGTTGATGGTAGTCCATTTGTGTCAGATTCAATGCTTCAATTTTAATCTTCCTAACTAGCACATTTTTCAACCCTGAAAATCATTTTGTCTTTTATGCTGATTCTACCTTGCCTCTCTTTGACTATGTGTTTAATACAAGGTCCTCGAAGGCAAAGATTGTCTCATTTTTGTTTTGTATCCCAGCAATAGTGCCTAGAACCTAGTAAAGTGCTTATCACACACATGGTGACATAATTTGTGAAGCTAGCTTAAATGAGAATTATCAATTAATTAAATAAGGGAAGAGAGAAAAAAGAAATCCCCTATGGGAATTAGGAAAATTACCAGGAAGATAAGCTTGCAGCTTCCATCACTCATCTCCTGAGTAGGAATAAAACATATGGAAGGGGAAGGCCCATTTGTAAACCAATTGTTTGTGTCTGTCTGTGAAAACAAAAGGGTTGTAGGTCATTTAGTTTCCCTCCCTAACTTCTATCTGATTCAGGACATTTTCTCTGTTGAATCAATTGGCACCCATTTTGTTCCCACGTTTACACTATCTGATTACAGATTTCCTATTTCTTCTCCGTTCACATTTCCCTTTGGTGATACATAGAAGCACCTGAAAATGATGATGAGAAAGCCTGGGCCTAAAGCCAAAGCAGCTTTTGCTTCTCTGCTTTGAAAAGAAGAATCCTCTTCACTGAATCAAGGATCTTAGAGAATTTCAAATGAGATCATGTGTAAGAAATATTTTCTAAAGCATGATAGAACTCATTATATTTCCCCTCAAATCTTCCCTTCCTCTCAACTTTGCTATTACATTCAAGGACACCACCATTCATCCAGTCACCCAGGCTCAAAAAATAGGTGTCATCCTCAACTCTCCATTAAATTCCCTGCATATACCCATTCCATATCTAAATTTGTCATTTGTACTATCATATTTTCACATCTTCTTTCCTCTACGTATGACAGATCTTCACCACTGGACAATTTCAGTAGGCTTCTGGTTGACCATCCCACATCTTTTATCTTCCCCCACTAGTCATCCTTTCACTCAACTTCTAACAGTTTTATCTGTGTAATAACTCTTGAACATACCCTCTTCTCTCCTTTGACACTGCCCTCACTCCACTGCAGGCCCCGATCACCTTACATCTATAACACTGCAATAGTCTGCTGGTGGGTCGGCCTGCCTCAAATCTCTATTCTCTTTGATCCACTTTCCATTTAGCCATTAAAAGGATTCTTCTAAATCAGAGCTTTGACCATGTCACCCCAGATCTGATTCAATAAACTCCAGTTGTTCTCTATCACATTCAAGATCAAATGGGAAATCCTCAGTTTATTCAAAGCCCTTCATAACCTATCTCCTCCCTACCATTTTAGTCTTATTAGACCTTTCTCTCCAACATATATTCTTTGATCCAGTGACAATGGCCTCCTGGCTGTTCCATGAATAAGACATTCTCTTTTTTGACTTTGGACTCTAACCATCTCTCATGCCTGGATGTACACACACATATATATAGACATACACACATGCACATGTATGTATATACACATATATACATGTATACATATGTATGTATACACATAGAGAGACAGAGATTCCATTAACTTCCTATAAAAATCCCATCTTCTAGAGAAAGTTTATTTCTAATCCCTCTTAATTCTAGTTCCTCCCTTCTATTAATTAGTTACTATTTATAATCGGTATGACTGGGCTTTATACATTGTTTGCTTGTTGTTTCCCCAAATGGATTTGAATTTCTTTGAAAGAAGGGATATTTTGTCAATTTTTTTTATCACCAAACTTAGCACAGTGTCTGGTACAGAGTAGGTACTAAATAACCTTTTTTTTTTTTTTTTTTTTTTTATTGATACTGATTTGCAATAATTAATTACTTTTCCTGTACCCTCACTTAAGGGATCTGTAAATCAGAATTAAATATGATCAACCTCTCAAAAAATCTTCTATGGTCAATGTTGAAAAAAAACTATTCAAAAATTGTTCTAGCCTTTTCTAATCATAAAATGATTAAAATGAAAAGAAGTAATAGATTAAAATATGTTTGAATTGATTGCCTGGAGTTATAATGTGCATATTTTAAGTGATTCAATTATGGGACTTAGCAGGTAAGTATATGGAGCAAAGGGGAAAGTTATAATTGATTGTCAAAAGTGGCTATAGTGTCAAAGATATATTGATTAAAAAATATTCCCAGGATCTAAAGACATGAGGTACAGGTATAAGTTGAAAAAAAAAAAAAAAATCAAAGACTTTTCAACCTTTTATGTGTCAACATTTGCATTCATTTCTTTCAATTCCACTTTGTTTCTGTCATGAACATGGCACTGTGTGCTGTCATTTAAATACTTATTTAAAACAACTTCTTAATATTCATAATCAATATCCTCTCCTTCCCCTCTCTAGAAGATGTTAAATCACTTTTGCATTTAGGAGAGAAAACTTCATAGCCTGAAGTTTTGCTAAATCTTCTTCCTGGTTTTGTAGTTCATAACTTGTAACAAGGTTCTTAGGGAAACTTTGACATATTTGAACTCATCTGCTGAAATACAGATAGAAAGGGGAAGAAGATAGGCACTGTCCCATTCTTCTCAAGACTACATCTAAGACTTCCTTGTGCTTTCCAGTTCTTCAACCTAAAAATCCACTTCAGCTCTGAAACGTCAGTCCTGAGCTCTCTCCCTGGATTGGATGATCCCTGACAGAATCTCCATTTAAGAAGGGTACTTGATGGTGGGGGATAGGAGAGTAGGGGAATGGTGAAGAGAAAAGGCAACAGCTCCCTTTCTCTCCACCAAACTCCTCCAAACACCTCTAAATAATATCATAAAGTATTCTGGGGATAGCAGAACCCATAAAATGATGGGGTTAAATAATTTTCCAACCCAAGGGATTTAAAAAATAGGCAGGAAAGGTCAGTTACACCAGGGGGTGTGGCGCATAGTCCATCACAGCCCATACTCCAGCAAACAAGAAAGAGGACTTGGAAGCCACTGAAGGAGCAGCAGGAGCTGGAGTCAAACAACTGGTAAGAAGGAGAATACAGGGGTGTTTTGCTAGCACTGAGAAAGGACCCTATTGCTTTGTCCATATCCATATCTAGGTCACAGTACAGGGTAGCAGTTCCAGGTTGAGAAGGATCACTAGCACACTATAACTTGTGGATACAGTACAGCAGAGGCCTTCTCATGGTCTCCTGTTTGTGATTGCTCACGTACTAATGCAAAGGCCCAGAGAGTAGTAAACATACCTCTTCTTAGATCATATCATTTTGGGGGAACTTACAGGTCACTAGACATATCTCTGAAAACAGCCACATAAAACTCTTGAAGCTTGGGACGATGCACCTTCCACTCTGAAGCAGAACCTTATTTTAAGAAACACTTAAAAGTTATTGAAATGAACAACCAACCAAAAAAATTCTAACCATAGAAAGTCACTGTGGTGACAAGAAAGATTGAACACACACACACACACACACACACACACACACACACACACACACACACGGAGATAATAAAATCAAAGTTTCTAAATCCAAAACCTCCCAAAAAAGATTAATTGGTTTCAGGCCACGGAAGAGCTCAGAAAGGATTCTGAAAGTCATGTAATGGAGAGAAAAAAATTGGGGAAAAAAATGAGAATAATGCTGGAAAATCATTGGAAAACAAGGCCACATCTTGGTAAAGGAGAAGAAAAAAACTGAAGAAAATTATGCAATAAACAGACTAGATCAAATGGGTAAAAAAAAAAAAAAAAAAAGTACAAAAACAAAAAGCCAATAAAAAAAAACTTAAAAAAAGTAGAATTGGCCAAATTAAAAAAAAAAAAAAAAAAAAAAAAAAGTGCACAGAAATTTGATTGAAGGAAAAAAAAAACTCTTAAAAAGTAGATTTGATCAAATGAAAAAAGTACAAAATATCACTGAAGTAAACAATTCCTTAAAAAACAAAATAGAACAAATGGAAGCTAATGATTATATAAGAGATCAAAAAACTGTTAAAAAAAAAAAAGAATTGGAAAAAAGAAGGAAATGTGAAATATCTCATTGGAAACAACAATGGCAGCTATATGGTATGGTGGATAGAACATAGATCTGAAGTCAGGAAAATATGAGCTCAAATATGGACTTAGACACTTATCATTTATTATTTAGTTTAGTGACCAGGAGTCCATAACTTAATCCCAGCTGATTCACAAAAAAGAGGGGCCCCTGTACTCAAAGCCAAGGGTCAGAGCTATACAGGAAGCTAGGGACAGCACCTCCTTTAGCTAGCCCAGGAACAGAGCTCAACCATAAAAGTTAAAAAAGAGGAAATATGAAAAGAAAAGAAAATGAGCAAGAAACAGAAAAAAAACTTTGACTATAGAATGCTACTATGGTAATAGGCCAGACCAAAACGCAAACTCATATGAGGACAAATATTCCACAGAATGAGGACAAATATTCCACAGAAGAAATCTCAGTAATATTAATTGGTCTCAAGCCCAAACAGGCTTCTTGGAAATACTCATAAAAGACTTTAAAGGGCACAAGAGAGGCAGAAGAAAAAATGAGAAAGGAGATGAGAGGTATACATGAGATAGTGAACAACTTGGAAGAGAAAGGAAAAAAAGTTGTCTGAAGAAAACAACTGCTTAAAAAGTAGAATTAACCACATGGAAAAAGAGAGAGAAAAAAAATAACTGAAGAATTAAACATTAAAAACTAGAATGGGACAAATAGAAGCTAATGACTCTGTGAGGTAGCAATACTCAGTCAAATAAACTCAAAGTTAAAAGAATGAAAAAATGGAAGAAATTGTGAAATGACTCTTTGGAAAAACAGCTGACCTGGAAAAGCAATCTAGAAGAGACAATTAAAAAAAACATTAGCCTACTTGATGGCCATGACCAAAAAAAAAAAAAAAAAAAAAAAAAAAAAAGTCTGTATAGCATTCTTCAAGATATCATTAAGGAAAATTGCCCCAATATTCTGGAAACAGAGGGGAAAATGTTTGTTGAAAGAACCCATCCATCACCTTCAGAAAGAGGTCCCACAAGGAAAACCCCAAAGAACATTGTAGCAAAATTCCAGAACTAAAATCCCAAGAAAAAATGCTGCAAGCTGTAAGACAAAAACAATTCAAATATCAATGAACAACAGTCAAGATTTAGGTAAACGCTCCTCCTGATTCTAATCCTAACACTAACCCTAAACTCACAGCTTCTAAAATAATGGATTGGAGGGTCATATTTTGAAAGGAAAAGGACTTAGGGATACAACCAAGAATTAACTACCCAGGGAAACTCATCATTATCTTTCAAGGGAAGCAACAGAGTTTCAATGAAATAAAATTTTCAATCATTTCTATTGAAGAAAATATGAACTAAACAGAAAATTTAATCTACAAACACAGGACTCAAGAGAACTAGAAAGATAAACAGAGGAAAAATATATATTATTTAAATGTTAAACTATTTATATTCCTAGATAGAAAAATATCTATAACTCAAGATGTGTATCTTTCACTGGGGCAAACAGAGGGTGGGGCATCACATGGACTGAGCATGTGGTTCTGACTGGTCTCTCATGTGATGATATCAAAGAAAAACACATTATGGGGTGGGAAAAGATCTGTCCTGGAAAAAAAGGAAATAATAGGTATAATGGAAAATTCACATAAAGACTTGCAAAAGACATATTAAACTGAGGGAAAGAAAAGAGGGGAATAAGCACTGTCTGAAGCTTAATCTCATCACTTTTGGCTCTAAAAGGAAAAATTTTAATCATTCATTCGGGCATAGAATTGTTCCTAACCCTATAAAGAAATAGGAGGAGAAAAAGGAAAAGAAAAGGAAGGGACTGGATAGAAAGGAGGGCACAACATTAGGGGACAAGGTAAGAGAAGAAGGAATGGATGATAGAAGATAAGGTTGTGGGTAGAGTGAGTTAAAAATACTACCAAGAGAAGGGGGAGGGATGATAGGAGAAAAGGTTGTAGGTAGGGTGAGTAAAAAGAAAACACAACTAAGAGCTGGGTGGAAAGAGAGAACAAAAATATATATAAGAGAGAAAATAGGATGGAAGGAAATACAGAACTGATAATCATAACTGTGAATGTGAATGGGATGAACTCTCCCATAAAACAAAAGTGGATAGCAGACTGGATTAAAAAACAAAATCCTACAATGTATCATTTACAAGAAACACATCTAACGCAGAAAAGGCAAAAGGCTAAACCAAAATTTATTATGCTTCAGCGGATTAAAAAAAAATCCAGTGGTAGCAATTCTGATCTCAGATAAAGCAAAAGTAAAAATAGATCTTATTAGAAGAGAAAAAGAAGAAAAGGACATCTTGTCAAGGATACTGTGAAAAATGTAATAATGAAACTAAATGTGTATGCACCAAGTAATAGAATAGCCAAAATCCTAAAGAAAAATTTAACTCAGTTACAGAAAGAAATACATAGCAATACTATAATCGTGGGTGACTACAACCTTCCCCTCTCAAAATAAGACAAATCTAACCACATACACATGTAAAAAAAGAAAGAAACTAGAGGGTTTTAGTAGATCTGAAAAAATCTAGATATTATAGAGCTCTGTAGAAAACTGAATAGACATAGAAAAGAATATAGCTTTTTCTTAGCAGTACATTGCACCTACACAATCATTGACCATGTATTAAGCTTTAAAAACCTCATAATCAAATGCAGAAAGGCAGACCTTTCTTCCTTTTCAGACCACAATGTGATAAAAATTATATTCAATAAAGAGGTGGGGAAAGATAGATTAAAAACCAATTAGGAATTAATCTAATTCTTAAAATGAGTGGATCAAACAACAAATCACAGAAACAATCTTTAATATCATCCAAGAGAATGACAAAGCAGTTCATAAAATAAAGTTTACATCACTAAATAGTTATATGAATAAAATAGAAAAAGAGGAGGTCAATGAATTGTCATAGTATTAAAAAGTTAGAAAAATAACAAATTGAAAACCCACAATTAAGTACTAAATTTGAAATTATGAAATTCAAAGGAGAGATTAAGAAAACAGAGCCTGAACAAATAAATAAACCTTAGAGGTGGTTTTATGAAAAAAAAAATCAAAATAGATAAACTTGTGGTTAATTAAATTAGAAAAAGGAAAAAAAAATCACTAGCATCAAAAATGAAAAGGGTGAATTTAACACCAATGATAAAGAAAATAAAGCCATAATTAGAAACTATTTTGCTCAACTAATTGGCAGCAAGCTTGACAATTTAACTGCAATTAATGAATATTTACAAAAATATAAATTACCCAGATTAACAAAGAATTACTTAAATAAACCCATCTTAGAAAAGAAATTTAATAAGCCATTGAGAAAGAAATCTCGGGGCAGCTAAATGGCACAGTGGATAGAGCACCAGCCCTGAATTCAGGAGGACCAGAGTTCAAATCTGATCTCAGACACTTAACACTTCCTACCTGTGTGACCCTGGGCAAGTCACTTAACCCCAGCCTCAGAAAAAAAAAAAAAAAAAAAAAAAAAGAAAGAAAGAAAGAAATCTCCAGGTTCATATGGATTCACAAATTAACTCTACCAAATATTTTAAAAATAATTAATTCTAATACTATGAAAAATATTTATAAAAATGGGTAAAGAAGGGGTTTTGCTAGATTCTTACTATGACACACATATGTCACTGACACTTAAACTAGGAAGAGCCAAAGCAGAGAAAATTACAGACCAAACTCTCTAATGAATATCAATGCAAAATTTTTAAAGTATTAGCTAAGAGATCATAGCAATTTGTCAGTAGGATAATACATTATGACAAAGGGGTATTTATATCAGGAATGTAGGGCCAGTTCAATATCAGAAAAACTATTACCATAATTGAGCATATCAACAACAAAATCAACCAAAATCATATGATAATCTCAATAGATGTAGAAAAATCTTTTGACAAAATAAAACATTCATTACTATTAAAAACACTAGAAATCATAGGGATAAAGGAAGTTTTCCTTAAAATAATAAGCAGTATCTATCTAAAACCAGCAGCAAACATTATTTGTAATAGGGAAAAACTAGGCACATTCCCAATAAGATCAGGAGTAAAACAAGGATGCCCATTATCACCACTATTATTCAGCATTGTACTAAAAATGTTGGCTTTAGCAATAAAAAAAGAAATTAAAGGAATTACAATAGGCCATGAGGAAATAAAACTACAACTCTTTGCAGATAATATGATGATAGATATTCCTAGAAAATAATACAAAAACCTATTGGAAACAATTCACAGCTTTAACAATGTTGCTTGATATAAAATAAATCCTCACAAATTATCAGCATTTCTATATATTAGTGACAAAGCTCATCAGCAAGAGAAAGAAAGAGAGATTCTATCTAAAATTACTATAGATAAAATAAATAACTTGGAGGTCTATCTGTCAAGAAAAGCCCAATAACTATATGAACATAATTACAAAACATTTCTCACACAAAGTCACATGTAAACAACTGGAAAAATATCAATTGCTTATGGGTAGGCCAAGCTTATATAATAAAAATGAAAATTCTGCCTAAATTGGTCTACTTTTTCAGTGCCATACCAAAGTGCCAAAAAGATTTTATAGAGGTATGAAAAATAATAACAAAATTCATGAAGGATAAGGAAACTAATGAAAAATACAAAGGATTGTGACTTAGCAATACTAAATCTAAAACCATATTATAAAGCAGCAGTCATCAGAACCAATTGGTAATGGCTAAGAAATAGAGTGGTGAATCATTGGAAAGGATTAGATACACATGCCACAGTAATCAAGGCCTGTAGTAATCTCATATTTGATAGATCCCCAAATGCCAGCTTCTGGTATAAGAACTCACTATTTGACAAAAATTACTGAGAAAACCCCCGAAATGATATATTAGAAATTTGCAATTGACCAACATCTCACATCCCATGTGAAAATTAAGTCAAAATGGGTGCATGATTTGGGCATAAAGAATGAAACCATAAACAAATTAGGACAACAAGAGATAGTTTGCCTATTAGATCTTTGGAGAAGGGAGTAATTTATGACCAAAGAGTTAGAAAACATTATGAAAAGCAAAATGGATAACTTTGATTATGTTAAATTAAAAGGTTTTTGCACACACAAAATCAATACAAACAAGATTAAAATGTAAGTACAAAGTTGGGGGAAAAAATATAGCCAATGTTTGTGAAAAAGATCTCATTTCAAAAATATCTAAGAAATGTGTCAAATTTATAAGAATACAAGTCATTGCCCAATTGATAGTCAAAGGATATAAAAATTTTTCAGATGACAAATTAAAGCCATCTATAGTTATATGAAAATATACTCTAAATCACTATTGATTAGAGAAATGCAAATTAAAATATCTCTGAGGTACTACCTCACACCTCTTATATTGTCTAAGACAACAGGAAAAGATAATGATAAATGTTGGAGGAGAAGTACGAAAACTGGGACATAAATGCATTGATGGTGGAGTTGTGAAATGATCCAACCATACTAAAGAACAATCTGGAAATATGCCCAAAGGGCTATTAAATTGTGCATACCCTTTGACACATCAATGCCATTACTGGGTCTATAACATAAGGAGATAATAAAGGAGGGAAAAGGACCCACATGTGCAAAAATGTTTGTAGCAGTTCTTTTTGTGGTGGCAAGGAACTGAAAAAGAAATAGATGCCCTTCAATTGAGGAATGACTAAACAAGTTGTGGTATATGAAGGTAAGGGACTATTATTGTTCTAAAAAAAATGATGAACCAGCTGATTTTAGAAATGCCTGAAAATATTTACATTAACTGATGCTGAGAAAAACAAGCAGAACCAGGAATACATTGTACACAAAAGCAATTATGTGCAATGATCAACTGTGAGAGACTTGGTTCATCTCAGTGATTTGATGATCCAAATCATTCCCAATAGACTTTGGACAGAAAATACCATCTGCATCCAGAAAAAAAATAACTAAGAAGACTGAATGTGAATCAGCACATGCTATGTTCACTTCTTTCTCTTTTTTTTTTTTTTTTTTTTTTTGTTTCTGCCATGATTTTTCCCTTTTGCTCTTATTTTTCTCTCCTAACATGATTCATAAAGTAATATGTATTAAAAATAAATAAATGTACTAGGAAAAAAATTATCAAGGAAAACTGCCCTGATATCATAGAACCAGAGGGTAAAGTAGAAATTAAAAGAACTTATTGATCCCCACCTAAAAGACATCCCAAAATAAATACTCCCAGGAATAGTATAGCCGAATTCCAGAATTCCCAAGTGAAGGAAAAAATATTTCAAGCAGCCAGAAAAAATAAAATAAAATTCAAGTACCAGGAAGCCACAGTCAATGCTGCACAAGATTTAGCAGTTTCCACATTAAAAGAATAGAGGGCTTGAAATATGATATTCTTCAGGATAAATAAGCTAGGAAGAATCCCCTACCCAGCAATTCTAAGGAAAGACTTTTGGAGGGAAAATTGTTATTTAATGAGAGGATTTTCAAGCCTTCTTGATGAAAAAGCCAGAGCTGAATAGAAGATTTGGCTTTGAAATACACGACTCAAGAGATGAATAAAAAGGGCATTGGAGAATTTCAAAGCAATCTTTATATTACCCAGTTTTCAGTAAGAATTGATCATGGTTCAACAAGATATGCAGCACATGGTTGGAGACATTCAACTTGAGATCAAATAAATGAGACAAATAGAAAACATCATTTTGGAGATACCTTGAAGAGAGAATGTGAGAATGTGAGAAAAGAATGTTAGCGTTTTGCCAACTAAAAGAAGCTGATTTGAAGTGGTCCATTGACATAGGCCCATTTGCAGTCTTAAGTATTCAGGTCTCATAGTATCTCCAGAGGGAGTGAGTACTGATTCGGAGGAAACAGAAGTGCACATTGGCAAAACAAATCTTTAGAAACTGAATGTTACCTAGGATTTGACAGTTGTTGTCAGATATTGTGAAAATTTTCCGTCAGCTCTAATTTATCTACCTCATTTAAGAGTATATTTGGTTGGAAGAGACAAAAGGATAATTCCTTGAAGGGAAATCTGGCTCTACACCTTTGACACCAGATGGAGGCCACTGAAATGAGAAAAGCTTGGCCACCTTTCTAACATATATACTAATGATGACTATTGTAGAATCAGGTATACGCAAAAATCACTGCCATTTTTGTTAGAGGACCTAATAATAGTAATATTCATTATTCCATACACAAAATGGAATTCTTTGTTTTGAAAGAAACCTTCATCAAGAAAACTCAAGACTACATGCATTAAAATCACTTTTCAAATTGGAATTATAGAAATCCATTGACTTACATTCTGACCAGTATCAAGTTGGATGCTGTCTGTTAGAGCTGGACAAAAGACTAGCCAGCTATGAATTCAACATCCATTATAAGTCAGGGAAGACTTATATAAATGTCAATGTTTTGTCCTATAGGTGCAATTTTTTTTTTTTTTTTTTTTTTTTTTTTTTTAGGAAAAGGTGCTACCTCAGATGGACTTGATTGGATTTCTATCTTTGAGGTCCTATGAAAAAAATAATAATCATCTAGAGTTCTAGTTTTGCCCACAGGGGAAAAAAAAAGAGTTATCAGGAAGAAAAATAAAACATTACTAGGCAATAGATGATTTGTTGGACAAAGAAAGAGTGATAAATGCTAGAAAAATGTGATTTTTTTTTTTAAGCTAGCAATCCATAGCTGAGGGTATAATGGCAGAAATGTAAATTGTTTAATAAATTATTTAATAAATAATTTTACCTATGGTTTTATAATTTATATATATTTATATATATAATTTAATTTTATAATTTATAATTATAATTATAAAATAATTTTACCTTCAAAAACAATGGGGCAAATGTTTTTTTTTCTTTTTTATGTAGTAAGACAATGTCTATAAAAGTATATACAATGTGTGATATATAACAGTGAAATATTTGTTAAGTTATAGGTGCTTTGGTGGTATACACAAATCTGTGTGTGCATATGTACATATATGTGTTATGTATATACATATACATGCTGCTGATCTGATAACTGTAATCAAGCTTGCTACATGTGCATATTACTTAAAATGTGTACTATTAGTTTTGTTATAAACAATGTGTTTTTATTCATCTTTTGAATTATATAGGGGATATTTATGAACCTTTGATATACTCAGAAAATAGTACATCATATAATAACTATAAACACAGCTTAATGCAATCAAAATATATAATACTTGACTTAACACAATATATTCACATTAGAAAATGAAGTTAACTATGTTATATGATTTGAATTTAAGTGCATAAAGTTCAGAAATTTGGATTAAAGAAGAGCTAATGAAATTTAAAGTCTTCAAATTGCTCTGATTAAATTCTGTCTTCAAAACAAACAAAACAAACAAACAAAAAATCCAGTCGCTATGGTGGGATGGCATAAAGAAGATTGATTTTGTAATCTCAGGTCCCTTAATGAAAGGATGACTTCTACCAATAACTACTTATGTGACTGGGCAAATTATTTAATCTTTCTGGATTTCAGTGTCCTGATCTGTAAGCTCAGAGTGACTCCTGGCCACTGAGGTTACTGTGAGCTCTAACTCTCTTATGGTATATATACATATACATATATATATATATATATATATATATATATATATATATATAAAACCTCAGAAGTCTAATTTAAGGATGTTTTAGTTATTAGTCTTACTCATCCAATATACTATTTTCAATCCAGCATGAAAATTCAATAGTGTGGCTGGCAAAGAGAGTTGATTCCTGGCATTTCAGCAAGAAGATTACTTAAGAGGGAACACATCTTTCTTTCAGTAAAAGTCAATTTACTTGAATTAGTTTATTTTTCTCCTTAAATGTTTATATAATTTAGAACATGCATATATTAGGCTCCACTGTTATGACATAAAAAGAGTGAGAAAGGCACCCAGTTCAATGGACACATATTGGTATCACTTCTTGCTCTACACAATGGAATCCTTTCCAGCTCAAATTCCATCAATCCAACAGATTTTTTTCAAAATGTTCCCAAATGTAATTGATTTTATTTCCTTTTTCTCTTTCCATGCAGGGATTCCATTTGCACTGTCTATATTGAAGTACTTCCACCAAACAACCAGAGTCCTCCCCGCTTCCCACAGTTGATGTACAGCCTTGAAGTCAGTGAAGCCATGAGGATTGGGGCAGTTTTATTGAATCTCCAGGTATGAAGTTTGGTGTGAATATAATATCTAGTTGCTCCTGAATGAAAGGCAAATGATTTATGGTGATTTCTAAGCAGTGATGGGTAATATGATAGAAATGAATCGAAAGATCTGGTTCTGAAGACCAGTTCTTTCTCTCACTTATCCGATCTCCTCACATGTCTTATCAGTTGCTCAAGGCCTCAGTTTGTTTGTAAATTCTATTCAATCACCACTCAATTTCTTAATGGCTCCAAATATTTAATCTTATGACATGGAAGATATAAGGAACTGATGTAAGGCCATGGATTTCAAAATTGTGAAAGTGTGTTAACGCATATTAGAAGGAAATTCTGCCCTGAGAGGAGATATGTAATCATGTGGGTAAAGTGTTTTGAAGTGATTTCTCTCTGCTGATTGCAGCCACTGGCAAACTGCTCCAACCAGCAGGGGACAGCTGCAGGCACTCCAGGAGAGAACACAGGGTTTGTAAAAACAAATATTTTGTATTGTGTAAGGATTGCTGCCCTTTGTGTTTAAAGGCAGCAAGGCCATGGGTCATTTCTCAATCTGGGTTCCTTTGTACCTATAGTATTCCTTTTAAATGCATTATAAACACTGGAGGAAAAGCAGGCAGACAAAAGCAACCTCCTATCCAGTCCTGCTTCTTCAAGAGATGAATCCAGGGATGTTGAACACATCTGGATCCCCAAACTCTCCATCAGTAAAATGAGAAATTTGAATGAACAAATCTCTCAATTTCTCTTAGAGCTAACAATCCATACTTTAATGCTCTATGATCTGCCAACTCTGACATAGTATGTTCAATCTTCTAATGGCCCTTCTAACTGCAGTTCTGTATGTTCTGTATTTCTCATCTAATTTAATCCCCCTCGAAATGCTTTCTTTTTTTCTTTTTTCTTTCTTTCTTTCTTTCTTTCTTTCTTTCTTTCTTTCTTTCTTTCTTTCTTTCTTTCTTTCTTTCTTTCTTTCTTTCTTTCTTCCTTCCTTTCTTTTTTCCTCTTTTTCTTTTTTTCTTTCTTTTTCTCTATTTCTTTCCTTCCTTTTCCTTTTTTTCTCTCTTTTTTCTTATCTTCTTTACTTCCTTCTTTCTTCCTCTTTTTCTCTGCCTGCTTCTCTCTCTCACTTGCTCCCTTCATTCCTCTCTTTTTGTTTTATCTTTCTTTCTCCCTTCCCTTCCCTTCTTTCCCTTTCCTCTTCTTTTCTTTTCTTTCCTCTGGTCAGAAAATGCAGAGGTCACTCAATAAAGATGAAAGCTTAAAATTTAACCTACTCCATTTATCTACCTGGAACGGTTCTCCTCTCCTTAGACAACCTTCTAGTCCTACTCTCCTGGTAGAATCATATTAGTGCTAGACTTAATTTATTACTTGATCAGGTTAGTCCACCTCATGTTAGAACTTTACTATATTCATTATTGTTCCTTGTTTCATTCAATTTCAAAGAAATTTAAGTTCTGTATTCTGAGGATACTTCCAGCATTGACAATGAATATTCTATGAACTCTTCCTAGTTCTAACATTTTTTATTCCAAGTCCCACCCTATCCACAAAAGTCTGACATTTTATTTCCTTTCATCTAAGATTTCTTCCAACTTGTACATTCATTGTTCTTGTATCCTTTTAAGTTCTAGCATTGCATTTTTAAAAGATTTTTATTTTTAAAACATGGATAGATGGTTTTCAACATCACTCTTGCAAAACCTTTTTTTTTTTTTTTCTCTCCTTTCTCACACCTCCTCTCCTAGATGGCAAGTAATCCAATATATACTCAACATGTATAATTCTTCTATAAATATTTCCACAATTATGCTGCACTAACCTGATCAAATAATAAATTAAGTCTAGCACTAATATGATTCTACCAGGAGAGTAGGACTAGAAGGTTGTCTAAGGAGAGGAGAATCGTTCCAGGTAGATAAATGGAGTAGGTTAAATCTTAAGCTTTCATCTTTATTGAGTGACCTCAGCATTTTCTGACCAGGGGAGATCTAGTCAGAGAAAGAGAGGAAAGAAAAGAAAAATCAGATCAAAAATGTGGGAAAATGAGAAAGAAAACAAAGTCTTCACATTTTCTTAAAGTTGTTCTGGTTGGTTGGTTGATTGGTTACTTGTTGTCTTTCATTTCAAAGAGGACCAAAATGGCATCACTAAGTTACCATTTAAAATCTAAGTTCCTTTCTCTCCTGCTATTTTCTCAGAGCCTTCTTAGTTCTAGAATTCTTTTTTTTTTTTTTTTATAATAGCTTCTTATTTTTCCAAATAGTTTTCAATATTCATCTTTAAAAAACCTTGTGTTCCAAATTTTTCCCTCTTTCCCACTATCCCTTCTCCCCTAGAAAGCAAGCAATCCACTATTGGCTAAATATGTACAACTCTTCTAAACATATCCTCATATTTGTTATTCTGAATAAGAAATATCAGATCAAAAGGGGATAAAAACAGGAGAGAGAAAACAAGCAAATAAACAACACCTATAGAAAAAAAGTGAAAATACTATTCTTTGATCCATATTCCATCTCCATAGTTCTCTCTCTGGATGCAGACCTCATTATTGAAAAGAGCCAAGTCCATCAGAGTTGATTATCACACAATCTTGTTGCTATGTACAATGTTCTCTTGGTTCTACTTACTTCACTTAGTATCTGTTCATGTAAGTCTTTCCAGGTTTTTTCAAAAATCAGCCTGTTTGTTATTTTTTATAGAACAAGAATATTTCTTTACTTTTATGTACCATAATTTATTCAGCCATTCTCCAAATTATCCACCCAATTTCCAGTTTTTTTGCCCCTACAAAAGGTTGCTACAAAATTTTTGAACAGGTGGGTTCTTTTCCCTTTTTTATGATCTCTTATGAAAACAGACAGTAAATACACAGGGTAGGCAATTTTGATAGCTCTTTGGTCATAGTCCCAAATTTCTCCTGAATAGTTGGATCAATTCACAGTTCCACTAACAATGTATTGATGTTCCAGTCTCCCCACATCTCCTCCATCATTTACTATTACCTTTTCCTGTCATCTTAGTCAATCTGAAAAATGTGAAATGTTACCTCAGAATTGCCTTAATTTGCATTTCTCTAATCAACAGGGATTGAGACTAGCTCTAGTATCCTGTATTCTGTCTTCCTAATTCCTACATTCAGTCTAATATTCTCTCCAGCTTTAAAATTCAGCATTTCAAAGATTCCTCTAACTTAGCCATTCTTTGTTCAGTACAGAGCAACCTCTACTTATAGAGATATAGTTATAGAGACAGAGACTTCTAAGAGCTATATCTTATCTCTATTTCCAGTGATATCTGTCTATATTTATAAGTAGAGATTGTTAAAGGTAGCAATAGATCATTTTCTCTAGATCTCTAGAGGTTTAGATATAGGCATGGGTATAGATATAAAACTGTAATTTTTCTCTCCCTTTCCTTGACTGTCAAATATTAGAAAATTGAAAACAAAAATCTTTTGAGCCTAAGCAATTTCTTTCTTGTATCCAACTAGTTGATTTGTACCAAGTTTGGACTTACTTCTGAATGAGTACTGTAAACAAAGAAACACAAAAGAGCAAGTATGTGTACACACACCTATATCTACCTCTATTTTTATACTAAACAAAAGGAGACTCGGAAGTCAGTGAAGGAAAAGACAGTGAAGGAGAAGACAGTGAAGGAAAATGTACATGCTATAAAGTAATTTGTTCCCTAAGTGCCTTCGGAGTATATGTCATGAATGTGTGAATTAAAGAGGGCAAGATCAGACCAAGCATTTGGTCAGTGGTTATTCACCCTAAAGAAGTGTTCCCAATTCCTGGGGAGTTGTTTTTTTTTTTTTTTTTTTCAGTCAAAAGTCATGTGAGCCCTACAAAGCCAATGGGAGGCAGAATCACAACAACTCCTACCAGGCTCTACTGGTGTAATTCCCACATTTATGAACCTTTTATGTCTTCCTCTTAGATGAAGAATGAAAGACAAACTTCTTTGCCTGTACTCAGATACCAAATCCATGCTCCCCCTTTCCTTTCCACCACTGCCTTGAGTTCTCTCTTCAGCCATACTTACTAAAATCTTTCTTATTTTCAAGGCCCATTCTAGGTGCCATTTCTTTCCTAAAGCCTTTCTTAATCCCCTCATTTGAAATATATATATATATATATATGTATATATATATGTATATATATGTATATATATGTATATATATATATATATATACACATATATATATATGTATATATGTATATACACATATATATATATATATATATATATATATATATATATATATGTGTGTATGTGTATAAATTTTTCTAAAACACTTTCCTGGGATCTGTTCCTTGTTTTTAATTTTATATCACCTCTCCCTCTTCTCCATTACATGATAAGCTCCTTCAGAATAAGGACTGTATATGTATATTCCACTGCCTTGGGAACAATAGGGCCTCAATAAATGTTTTTTTTTTTTTTAATTGAATTCAAAGAAAATAACATAGTATGATAGTAAATGATGAAATTAATATAGTGCTTTACAGAGATATGTTAAATATATCATTTTACTGAACAGTCAATCAGTTGGCATTAATTAAACTTCTACAATATCCTTGGCACTTTGAGAAATATTAGGAACACAGATATGAAAAAAAAAAGAGAATCCCATTCTCAAGCTATTTATAATCTAATAGGGGAAGATGCCACGCAAAAGAAAGCTAAAAGGTGCAGGAAGAAAAAAGGTTGCTATTGAGGCTCAGGAGAAGAAAAGAGGTGGCTAGTATTTCTCCCTTCCTGAAACTGAGGTTTAGAGGCTCATCCTCTACTGTCTAATCAGAGAGCAAAGAGCACTGATGGAGTAAGAGTCGCAAGGCTGATTCAGTCCTGCAGATACTGAAACTACTTGGGCGTATGAGGGAGAAGTTCAAAATGTTAAACTTCATAACAATCATATTAGGCAAGAACTATTTTACAGATCAGGTGACTGAGATTTGTCCAGGTTCACACAGTAATTAGACACTGAATTCAGAGCTAAAGGAGATGAGTTCAATTCTTAGCTCTATCACTGGTTACTAGTGTGACAACAGGTAAATCCCTCCACCTTTCTGGGTTGCAGTGCCTTCCTTGCCTTGGGGAAAAAAAAAAATTAAAGGGAGAGCTTTGGATCAAATGAGCTCTCTTCCCATAATCCTATTCCTTGAACAAAGAGATTATATATGTATAAAAGCAGCATAGTCTAATGTACAGAAGCCCCACTATTCTTTCTTACACTAGCTACAAGTCACAAACTCAGTGTAAAAAGGGCAGGATTCAGAGGAAGGAAGGAACTGAGTCTGAATCCAGGCTTTGGGTTCCTTGGGAAGTCAGTAAATCATAGAATTTTAATGTTGAAAGGAACTTCAGTTCCCACTAAGTCAAAACTTTACCTGAAAAAGAATTCCTTCTACAACTTGAACACCTTTGGGAAACGCTAACCCTCTGTTTTCTAATCCCACTCTTGGACAGTCCTGTGTTTCTCCCTTGCCATCAAGATTAAGTCTGCCTCTCTGCTTTTTCTCCATTCTGTCTCAGTTTCCACATTTGTAAAAGAGATACCCTATCTCTTGCTTTTGAGCCTTGTTCTGGAAAAAAAAAAAAAAAAGACTTTGGTATCTTAAAACAGCATAGAAAAGTGAATTCAGAAAACCATCACAAACCTCTAATAGCTGAATAATCCTAATGAAAGGAGGTGAGTTGAAAGATCCTTTTCCCCAGGCACACTGTCTATGGTGCTGAAACTAAGAAAATAGTTAAGATGACATGTCTAGTGAACCTTTGTCCTTTTTATGGAAGCAAGAGAAAGAGTGATGATTGCAGCAAGCTGGTTCTATTAGCAAGAGCCAGAAGAGCTTATCAAGTCATTTTTTGGAGGCCACCACATACCTACTCTCATTCACGAGCCACTGAGATTGAATTTGAACCAGTGACCCCCAAGTTGAAAAGCTTCTATCAAATTACTCATCCAGAGACCTTGGATAATAAGCACCATTAAAGGTACTGAGCACTGTGTGGAGAAAGGACCTCTAGGCTACTTTGTCTGCTCCCTGCTACTGTCATCCTCAGACTCATCACAGGTCCATTTAGACCATCAGTGCTTATAGGACTTTGTACAAAAGGAGGAGAGAGAAATAAGCTGGGTCTCTTTAGAAGAAAATTGAAGTGCTTATTTTGGGGAAAATGTTTTTCTTTTTCTATTCACACACACACACACACACACACACACACACACACACACACACACAAACACACACACACACACACAAACACACACTCAGACACCACAACCCTTATTTATCCCAGAAAATGTTTTTGGTCTGCTCAATTTTCTTCACTGTAACATCACATTGTTTGGTCTGGCTCCAGTGCCCTGGTAATAATGGCTTCCTGCTGGGCAAAAAACATCAGATGCCTGACTTCTCAAAATAGGTCACCTCACAAAATATGCCTGGTAAGATTTTCTCATAAGGTCATGCATTTTAACACGGTAGACCCAAAACGAGAAGCCCAAGACCAGAATGCTAGGCTCACAGTGAGGAAGACTTGAATTCCAAGAAAATCAGATCCTCAATGTGGGCCTGGAAGAAACCTCTACAGTCACCTCATCCAACTATCTCAATTTTTAGATTAGAAAACTGAGAGGGAGAAAGGTTACATGACTTATCTAGAGTTATCCAGTTAGTAATGACCCGAGGACCTCTAAATATAGAACCAATGGGTTTGGGGTTTTGTTTTGTTTTTAATGTCAACCCTCCTCCATGCACCATACTCCCTTATTAGAAAGTTGGTCTCAGCATGAATTTCTGCTTTCTTCTTGGACTTGGAGATGAGAGTTGTGATAAGCAAATTTAGATATGTATAGATAGAGGTGACAGCTCTGTACAATTTCTTCTCTTCAGATGCTCCCCATCTGAAGGCTACTTTCTTTTTTATTGTTGTATATTTATTTATTTTTAATATACAGGACAGCAAAAGGGAAAAAACCATGGGAGAGAATAAAAACACAGAAAAAAAGAAGTGAGCAAAGCATATGTTGGTTTACATTCAGTCTCCTTAGTTCTTTTTCTAGATGCAATAGATATTTTCTGTCCAAAGTCTTATTGGGATTGCTTCGGATCACTGAACTACCAAGAATAACCAAGCCTTGCTTAGTTGATCATTGCTCATTCTTGTTGTTATTGTGTACAATTCCTGATTATGCTTATTTCATTCAGCATCAGTTCATGTAAATATTTCTAGGTCTTTCTAAAATCAGCTTGTTCATCATTTTTATAGAACTATAATATTCCATTACATTCATATATCACAACTTGTTCAGCTATTCTCATTTGATGGGCATCCACTTCTTTTTCAATTCTTTACTACCAGAAAAAGAGCTGCTACAAATATTTTTGCACATATGGGTCCTTTACCCTCCTTTATGATTTCCTTGAGATATAGACACAGTGATGGAGCTGCTGGGTCAAAGCTGCTGCTCTTCAGAATGGTTGGATCATTTCACAACTCCACCAACAATGTATTATTGTCAGTTTTCCCACATCCACTCCAACATTTATCATTATATTTTCCTGTAATCTTAGCCAATCTGAGAGGTATAAGGTGGTACCTCAGAGTTGTTTTAATTTGCATTTCTCTAATCAATAGTGATTTAGAACATATTTTCATAGAACTATAGATAGCTTTAATTTATCATCTAAAAATTGTCTGTTCATGTCCTTTGACCATTTATCAATTCCTTTTCATCCCTATCTCTAGCACACAGTTAAGCATTTTACATGTTGTTGTCTTAATGGATGTTTGTTGAATTAAATTACCAAGGTTTGTTTACGGACCCAAAGAGATGAGTTAGAAATATCATTTTTAGGCCTTAAACATTCAATGATCATTATGAGAAAAGATTATGCCAGATCCAATACAGATGACTGACTATTAAGATGTTTTTTTCCCTTTATTTCCAACCCTTGGTTATCCATGAAAATAAGGAAGATTTGTCACATACATCAGAGCTGCTGACACTGTAAAATTTGTATTTATTCACAACATTCCCCTTTTACTTGGAGTCTTAGTTGATTGGCCTTCTCTCTGAGAGAATGCCATTTTTTTTCTATTTCATTGTCATGTTGGTAATTCTGTGGGTCAATAGTATGCTCTTGAGATAAATCACAAAAAACACAAGTGTCCAACACAGAGTAGGAGATTAATAAAGGTTGTTTGTCTGAGTTATTACAAGGGGGAAGCTCCCAGAGAAACATGGCCTTTGTCCAATATAAACTTTTATGCAAAAAAGTGATTATTTAATATTTTATTTCCATGATGCCCTTTGTGGTGTGGTAGGAAGAGCACACATCTATACACTCATATCAATATCAGTATCTATATTTATATCTATATCTCTATCTCTATCTATCTATCTATCTATATGCAACTAGGTAATGCAGTGTATAAAGTGTTGGGTTTAGAGCCCACAAATCTTAAGTTCAAATCTAAACATAGACACATCTTAGTTGTATGTCACTGTGTGACACTTAACCCTGTTTCCTCAGTTTCTTCATCTGCAAAATGAGATAGAGCAGGAAATGGCAACTTACTTTGCTGTCTTTGGCAAGAAAACTCCCAAATTGTGTTCTGAAAATTCAGACATAACTATATATTTATACACATATGTACATACATACACATACACATATATATGTGTATATATACATTTATATATATATATATATATGTGTGTGTGTGTGTGTGTGTGTATGTAGTGTTTGCATACAGATGTAAATAGATAAGCATTGGTCTACAGTATGTGATGGATGATCCATTCCTACCAGACGTTCCACTCCCTTTTCAACTTGTGAGCCTGCATCTCGGCAGTGAAAATAGATGTGACACATAGAGTACTTTGTCTCCACTTTCCTCAAGATATGAAACCTTCATTTGAGCCATGTCTTCCTTTCCCAACTTCTTCGAATTCAACAGTATCACTCTACTTATCACTTCTCAAATGTCACTCATTCTACCATTCCAGAAGTCTCACCTTAGTTATTGTTTATTGGAATCCTCATGTTTGCTCACCCACTCCATGCTTAGTTTCTGTTACCAGGATAATAATTTGAGATTGTCTATTTTCTTCCCATCTTCAGATAATGATGCTGTTAAATATTTCTTGCTGATGTCACCAGGGTAATTGGCAATAATCTCTTGAGCAATATTTTCTCCTTGATGAGTTCCTGTATTCATGCATTCCATTTACTTAAGTTTTCTCTTGAGAAGGATTCCCATTCCTTTAACCTGAAAATTAGCATGCCATTCTTAGCTCCCAAGACCCAACCATTATTTTTATCCTTTAGACTCAACTCTTCCTTGACTCGTTAATCTCAATAAGGTAGTAGCTGGGTGGATCATTATTTTATTGCAAGTCCTCCTTTACAGTCCATAGTCTTCTGACATAATTCACTGTTCATGACTTATTTCCTCTACCATAAAATTAGTGACCTGCACCAGATCTTTAATGTCTCTTTCAAATCTAAAGTTTGTTCTTTGGCTCTTTTCTTCGATGTTTCTCATGTTTTTCAGGTCAGAGAATTTAGGATAGACAGTGTTTATCAGGGAATTATTATTTTTAGGCCTGAATCTAAATTCAAGCTGGAGGAGTAATTGCAAACTAACAGGAGCTTTGCAGGACTTACTCAATTAGTTGGAAGCTTTCTGAGAACCTGCCCTTCTACCTTCAGGGCTTTGCCTTGCCTGCTAAATTAGGCTTTGAGTAGCTTTGAAATATTCTAGAAATTCTCTACATTTATGTTATGTCTTTTCTCAGTAAAAATGAAGATGATGTTAAATTCTAATATTAAAGAGTGCTTTATATACATGATCATATATGTTTCCAGCTGACCTGAAGGTGAACTTTTATTTAATCATCAGCTCTTCCAGATAAAATGAGAACTCCCTGAGAAGAAGGACTGTCTCTTTCTATTTGTTTTCTGCTTTTTTATTCTTAGGACAAAACATGAAATATAGTAAATATTTACTACACTAAATGATTTTTCACTTATTCAATCATTCATCCATGAGTCAATAATCACTTATGAAGCCCTAGCTGCTTTGTTCCAGGCATAATACTAAGCTGTGGGAAGACAAATACAAGTTTATTAAAAGATAACCTTCAAGAAGTTAATAATATTCATTCTTCCTGAAAATAGAAAAACCAATCTATAGAAAGCCATTACATGTAAAATTGTGGAACAAAGCTCCCCTTTACTGGAAGACATTATGCAGAGGTGAGATGACTATTTGCCCTAGATGTTAAAGTGGTGATTTATTTTTGAGTACAAATTTAATTAAAGAAGTTGTTCTTAACATGGAATCCCTAAACCTTGAAGGAAATTATAGATCGACGTCACGAGATTTGTAATATGAATGAGAATAGAATAAAATTAGATCTTTATTTTCACTTACCTAAGTGGAATTTAGTTTTTACTTCCAATTTATATCGGTCCCTCTGTAAAGGGACCAAGAGGCTTCATTGAACTTCCAAAGGAATCCATGACACATAATAATATAATGCTTAGATCCAAACTCTTGTGCTCTGAAATTCTATGATTGCACAATGGCTGAAGATTCTTATTTTGGAAATTTATTCTCCTGTTATCATGGAAGTCTTCTTTTTTGTTTGTTTGTTTTTTTTTTTTTTTTTTTTTTTTTTTTTTTTTTTTTTTTTTTTGTCATTCTTGAGTCATCATGATTTTGAGTTGAGCAATTATATTATTGGATTTAACTCTATATGAGTCTTCATATAGGTCCCCTACATATCTCCTGAAATATGATTGATCTGCATGATTAGCAATGCTGCAGCTCACATGCATGAGGAATGAAAGATTTGTTAGTTTTCTACTTCTATTATTATTGTCTTGTTTAGTTATAAGGAAAATGCTTTGTTCCCCACATTTTTGCATTCAATGGGTTTCTGTGGGTGATTTTTCTATTTTATTTCAAGAAGAATAAGATTATTAACATGAACAGGACAAGTGAAATACTCTAAGGAGACAAAACCTAGAGCTAAATAAATGTATACACTTACATTAGCATACAACCTGATAGAATTAGGCTTTCTTGAGAAGTCCTAAGGGATTCTGTCTCTTCCTCTTCAAAAGGAAAGTTTAACTGCAGATCTCCAGAATCACTTTCAAAGATAATGCTACTTCATCAAGGGTTTCACAAAAATCTTTGTTGTTTCAACCATTAAAATATTGCAAAATTCTAGATTCAAGGACTTTGTTGTTGGAATTTACTTACAGTTATCATTTTCATGAATCCATTCTCTCATGAGTAATAAGTAGACTGTCTAGAAAACCAGTCTCTGGGGCCAGTGGATAATAGAGAAGATTGTATGGCCAGACAATTAGTGTTTTTGTTAAGAATGACTGAAGGAATGAGCAGAGAGAGATCTTGTGATTAGACTAATGTGACTGTCTGAAGATCCAGGTGAGGATCTTCAATGCTTCTGGTTGGTTGATATAGATTCCCAGCAGCTTCTCAGTGTAGATTCTTGGGGGGTTGAGCTTGCAAACCTTGATTTAGCCAAACAGTAGAAATTCAGATGCAGCACAGAAACAGAACTGTCCAACCCCAGTGGCTAGCTGCTAAGATTGAGTATAATCTGAGTTTCAATATATTTCCTGAGCAGTGATTCTAGTATCTAGAAATGATGATGAAAGAGCTCTCATTGCTCTAATCAATTAATCAAGCTGAATTTTTTATGTGTCCATTATCCAAAACAGTGTTGCCTATTAAAATGTACCGGATTTGCAGTAGCTGACCTGATGTCAACAGCTAAATTGTTTCTGACTGAGGGACTTTTGAAACCAGTTCTCCAATATTAAGCAAAGTAGCATTTCCTTTGTGGTTATGGGTGAAGCATGTATGCATAGATGAATGAATATATGTGTGTACCTGCATATGTATAATGGGAGGGGAGAAAAAGGCATCTAGGAGGCATAAAATATCAATTGCTGGAACTCTAATGTGGAAAACCTGAGTTTAAATCCTACTTCAGACAAATTTTTTTTAAATTATTCTGACTCTTAGTTTTCTAATTTCTAAATGGAGGTAATAACAATATCTACGTCACAAGGGGGCAACTAGATAGCAGTGGAGAGAGCGCCAGACCTGGAGTCAAGAGACCCATCTCCCTCAGTTCAAATCTAGTCCCAGATACATACTAGCAATGTGAGCCTGGACAAGTCACTCAATTCTGTTCTCCTTAGTTTCCTCATCTATAAAATGAAGAAGGAAATGGTATCTTTGCCAAAAACAAACAAACAAATGAAAAACAAAAAAACAAAACAAAAACAAACAAACAAACAAACAAACAAAAAACAAACAAAAAAATGGCATGGGTAGAATTAAAATGATAAAATATATTACCCCAAAAGATGAAATTCTCAGGTTGGAATGTGTTCAACATACTCCCGAGGAAGAACAAAGGCAACTGCAAGTATCTACAGAACTAATGAAGTGGTTGAGCCAAAAACTAAAGAAAGCTCAATTAACTGATTGGTGAGAAAAGGAAAGTTCAATGTGGTAAAGATGAATATTGCATAGGAAGCTGGAAAGAAAGATCTATGAATGTAAGGTAAGCCAGTTGAGGATAAACAGTAAATGGAAAAATTAAATATTGACATCTTGGATATCAGTGAACTTAAATGTATGGGAGTGGGTAGATTTAACTTACATGATCATTGCATAGACTACTATGAGCATGAATCCTTTAGGAGATATGGAATAGCCCTTATAAAAGAATGAAAAAAGTAGTGGGTTATAATCTAAAAAATAACAGAAAAATATCTGGTTGAATCCAAAGCAAATCATTCAATATCATGGTGATGAAAGTCTGTGTTCCAGCCACTAATGCCAAAGAGACAGAGTTGATCAGTTCTTTGAAGATCTGCAAAATCTTTTTGAAATAACACCCCCAAAATGTTAGATCCATTATAGAGGATTGGGATGCTAAAGTAGGAAATCAAAGGATAACTAGAATAATGGTCAAGTAATCTTAGAATAAAAAATGAAGGAGAGGAAAGACTAATACAGTTTTATCCAGTTAACTCATTATTCATAATAGATATTCTTTATCAACTACCTAGAAACAAGTTCTAAACTTGTATGTGACCAGATAGTCTATGTAGAAATCAAATTGATCATATATTTTGTAGCCAAATGTAAAGAAGATCTATGCAATCAGTTGAAATAAGACGTGGAGCTGACTGTGGCTTAGAACATAATATTCTTATTGACAAAAAAATGAGATTTATATTGAAAAAGTTGCAAAAAGCATCAGATTATATGGGTATAACCTAATAATACCCCTTATGAATATTAAGCAGAAGTGATAACTAGATTTCAGGGATTAGATCAGCTAGATTTAATCTAAAGAACTATGTACAAAAAGTTTACAATATTGTACATGAGATAGCAACAAAAATCATTCCAAAGAAAAAGAGAAGAATAAGAAAGCAAATGACTGTTTAATCAGGCATTACAAATAGCAGAGGAAAATAGAAAAGGACAAGAGAAAGAAGAAACAAAAGATACACCCAAGTAAAGGTAGAATTTCAGAGAATACCAAAGAGAGATAAAGTTTTCTTAAATGAGCATTATAAGGAAATAGAAGGAAACAATAAGATGGCAAAAATGGGAGAGCTCTTCAAGGAACTTAGAGATATCAAGGGAAAGTTTCATGCTAAAACACTTATGATAAGGACAAACTAGGTGAGAAAGTGAATAGAGCAAAAACCCTGGAGTCAGGAGGCCCTGATTTCGAATCCAGCCTCAGGTAGCATTTCCTAGCTGTATGACCCTTGGCAAGTCACTTAACCTCAAATGCTTCACAAAAAAAAAAAAATGTGTATGATAAAAGGAAAGATGGTAAGAATGTAGTAGAAGCAATAAAGACTAAGAAGTGGCAAAAACTATCCAAGAGAGATTTTAACCTTATCCATAAGCATGATGGTGTGATTACTGATCTAGGAGTTAATGTCCTGGAGAATGAAGGCAAGGGGAGCTTTGGAAGCTTTACTAAAAATAACCTAGTAGAAGTCACAGATCCAAGTTGAGCTATTTAAAAGCCCCTAAACACGATGCTGTTAAAGTGCTGCAGTCATTATGCCAATGACTTTGAGAAACTCAACAGTGGCCACTGCATTGAAAAAGATCAGTTTACATCCCAGTCCTAAAGAAAGGAAATGCCAAAGAAGGCTCAAATCACTGAACAATTGCACTCATTTCATGCAGCAGTAAGGTTACACTTAAGATTTTGAAAGCCAAGCTTCAGCAATGTGTGAACTGAGAATAATCAGAAGAGCAGAGTGGTTTTCAAATTGCCTACATTTGCTGGATCATGGGGAAAGTAAGGGGATTCTATAAGAAAAAATTCCACAGGGCTTCTTTGACCACACTAAAGTCTTTGACTGTGAATCACAACAAAATGTGACAGGTCTTCAAAGAGATAGGACTACCAGATCATGTTATTATATTCTGAGGAACCCATATTCAATTGTTGGATAAATATGAAACAACTGATTGATTTTTTTAATATTGGAAAAGGTATACTACAGGATTGTACACAGTTATCTCATGTATTTAAGTTATAAGAACAGTAAATCAGAGATCCCAGGATGGACAAATCAAAAATCAGAATTAAGGTTGCTGAGAGAGATATCAACAATTTTAGATATGCATTTTGATGGTAGAAAATGAAGAAAAGTGGGGAGTGTAAAAGCTGACACAAAGCTTAACATCAAAAATAAAAACAAACAAACAAAACTCTAAGATTATAGTGACTGGCTTCAAATAATTCCTGACAAATGGAAGAAGAAATTAAAATAGGGTCAGATTTTATATTCTTGGTTTCAAAGATCACTGCACATAGAGACAATAACCATGAAATTAAAAGACACACTTCTTGGAAGAAAAGCTTTAGTAAAAAGGACAGCATAACAAAATGAAGAGACTTGCCCTTACTGACAAGTTAAAAATATTTTTTTTCCAGTTGCTATGTTTGACTGTAGGATTTGGACTATAAGAAACGCTAGAGTGCCTCAGAATTGGTTCTTTCATAGTGTGCTCATGGAGAAGACTTTTGAGAGTTTAGAACAAATCAGCCAATAGTTAAAGAAATAAATGTCTGCTCTTTGTTGCAAGATGAAGCTTACATATTTTGATCAGATAATGAAAAGACAGGACTCATTAAAATCTTGACTTTGAGAAAGATTGAAGGCCAAAAGGTAAGGGATGACAGAGGATGAAATGGATAGATAGTATCAAGGAAATAATGATCATGGTAATTAACAAACTTTGGGAGATAGTGAAGGATAGAATAGCCAGGAATACTATCGTCTACACAATCCCAAAGAATCAAACATGGATGAATGGCCAAATAACATTTATCTTCATATATGCCTATATATCTGTATATATATTATGTATATGTATATATATATATGTATATGTATATGTATACATATATAGGTGTAGAAATATATAAGAGAATTGGGGTAACTAACAACTTTGGGAATGGGATCAGGATAAACATTTTGAAAGAAGTGGCATGGAACTGCACTTTCAAGGGAGATAGGAATTGTGAGAAATAGAATAATAGGGAGCTTCTAGGTGTGAAAATGATCCGGAGAGAAAAGATACAATAATTTGTGCATCAAAACAGCAATGTGACTGAGATTACCTGAAGAGGAATAATAAAAAAAAAAAATATATATATATATATATATATATATATATATATATATATATAGAGAGAGAGAGAGAGAGAGAGAGAGAGAGAGAGAGAGAGAGAGAGAGAGAATGTCAATTATATATATATATATATATATGTATATGTCACATAGATATGTAAACATATATATGAGCCAATTTTCTTGTAAACATCAAATACAAGAATTGTTCTCTTAGAAGCAATCAAGAATCACTGAAAGTTCATCATAGACTGAGGAGTATCGCACCTGTACTTGTAGAATATGAATTTGCATCTGTGAAATAGAACTTAATAAAGGGGAAATGATTGCAAAAACTGAGATCGTGTACGGTCATGATGACCACAAAGTAGAGAGAAAGAAAAGAATGTAAAGACTAGAAATGACAAAACTGCTTAGCCAATGAGATATGAATGATGAGTTAGAGGGAAGAGTCACTTGTGACTCCTCGATTTCTAGTCTGAACGACTTCACTGAAGACAGTTCCCTTGACTGAAATAGAAAGATGGGAAGAGGGTGACTTTTGAGGGAGAAAGATGATTAGCTGTGTTTTAGTCTTGTTGAGTCCAAGATGCCTATGGAACATCCTTTACAATAAGCATTTAGAGATAAGAGACTTAGAAAGTCTTCTATAAATGTCATCTTTCCTTAATCTGGGAAATGACATCATGATATCCATGATTTGGATTTTGGAGTTTTGAGATAAATGATCCAAGCTAGCTCCCTGAAGGGCTCAGAATCAGCCAGAGTCAGGATAAGCAAAAGTCCTTGCAGCACGTTGGGCGCCTAAATGTAATGTTCAAGTTCTTCTCTAAATTGTAATCATTCTCTGGGAGGAGATCTCTTGGGGAGCTTCTGGGGAGGTAGCCTTAGTTTTAGTTCCCCAAAATGCAGCCAGGAGTTAAAGTCCTTTTCCTATATAGTGTCCTTCAAAGTCTTGAATCTTTTCCTGTCAGAATATCTCCAGCCAGCTTCAGTCTCTTATCTCCCTCTGGATCCAAAGCCTCCAGCCAGCACAAAGGTAGATGTAGGAGTGAATCAGACTCTGCCTCCAAGAGTGTGGGATTGTGGGTTTCCGGAAGTCAGTCGTAACTGTGAATCTCCCGGAAGTCCATGAGCAGGCTTTTCCTTTAGACTTGTGAATCTGCTCTTGTCCAAGTGTCCCCAGACAGCACCACAGTAGAATCTCAAATGGTCATCTCTGCTATCAATGTGTTTTTAAATCGTTCTCTTATCATTTTTAAGGAAAGCAACTTGTTTATCTACTTTTCAGTCTAGATTTCCTAATATCAGATCACTTTGTATTCCTTACAAATTACTTCATATTTATGTTATCTCTCCAGTGTTCCAACATTTCCAGGTACCTGTTGCACTTCACTTCCCCCTTTCCCACTCCAGTCCATGCAAGCTTTAGAGACCAGAGATGGTTAGTTTTCATTTTTGAATTTGTAGTGCTCACTACTGTTCCTGGCATATAAGTGATTGATTGTTGAATGGGATTGAACTGCATCTAGCTCAGAGGGGAACTGGATTCCAGCTAAAAAGATGAACATGTCTTAGGATGTGGCATCTAGGCTGAGCCTTAATGGATGGGAAAAACTTCAAAAGGCAGAGACAAGAGAGAGTGGGGTCCGGCCACAGGGATCCCAGTGGCCCAAGGAAGAGAAGAATAACCTGAAAAATGGAAAGTATTCTGAAATGATCAAAATGGAACAGACAGAGCTTTGAATATAAGGTTTATAAAAGTGTGTCAAATGACTGTTTAAAGAGTTTTTTAATAGCAATGAGGAGCAATGGAAGGTATTTGAGCAAAAGAATAGAATGATTGGGATTATTAAAAAAAGAAGAAGAAAAGAAAAAAGAAAGAAAGAAAAAATAGTCAATTAAACAGCTCAGTGAATTGTCAGGAAGACTCCAAATAATTTTGAGTATCCATTGAGATTCATAAAAATCCATAAAAGTTTGCAAAAGAAATTGTAGAGAAAATAGCATATTCCCATAGTAAAAATAAGTGCTTAATAAATGCTGGTTCCTTTTAATCTCTAAGAGTATTCGGTAAAAGAATAAAAATTATGCATACCCAAAATACGTGACATTTTTCCATCTCTGTAAAGAAAATACTATATATTCTATTCATTTTGTATGTTCACACCTGTTTCTGATGTTTAGACGGTTTTAATTGAAAATTCTTCAGTTCCTTTGAAAGATGGATGGAATGTGAACAGTATGGCTCAATGCCATGGATAACCAGTTGCAGGGGCTGAGGTTTTAATAGCAGGGACTGGAATTACCTTTAGTAACTTGGCAATAAATGATTCCCACTGTTGCCTTGTCCCAGAGTTTATTGCTTGCCTGGAAGCTGTTTATTACTTCACACACTGCCAACTATTGTTGATTAAAGCTTAAATATGCAAATGCTGTAATTTTCCTGAGATTTTGATAAATAGGAACTGAGCAAAAACAATGTTATGGGGTACACTCAATAAGCAACTAATAGAAGAAGGCTCTCTGAGGGAAATGTCGGTTCTGTTGATCCTAAGAAACGTTTTCTTTTCTTTCTTTTTTTTTAAACTCAGGAACTAGGAAGGTGACTCTTTTTTGAAGTAAAGAAAAAGAAAAGGGGAGGGAAGTAAGGAAGGGAAAGAAAAAGAAAGAAATTATAAGGGAAGAAGAAACCGAAGTTTCATAGGATCACAGGCATGAGAAAGTTGAGAAATAAGCAGTTCTAATGAGGAAACTGAGTCCCAGCAGTTCAGTGCTTTTGCTTTGAACTCACCCAACTAGGCCACAAACAGGAGCCTAGTTATTCTAGACTCTAGTTACTCTAAACTTAGTGTTCTCACTACTTAGTTTGAGAATATTGAATTAAGAAATATAAGAATCAGTTCCTTCTTCAGGGGTTCAACATGACTTGAGAAGATTCTTGGAGCCCATGACAATGGAACCCCAAATTGAAACTCCTCCCTGAGACTTAGCTGAAAAGACACTGAATATAAACTTGGTATAGTATTGGTTCTTTGAGGATTAGCTCAGCTAAGAACAAAAGAGTTCCTTTGTCAAAAGGGCTTCTTTGATGGGCTTTCTGTCACAAGAATTCATGCAGCCATATGTCAGAGAAGGGCTAAAAGCCTGGTCAGTGAAAGGAAAGCCTTGAAATCACAGGTATTTTGCAAATCAGGGCAGTGTTATGTAATGGATAGAGTTCTGAACTATAAACAAATCCAAACTCAAAGACTTGCTAGCTAAATGATCCTAGCCCAGTCTCTTAAATGATTTGTGTCTCAGTTTCCTCATCTGTAAAATGAGACACTTGGACTCAATGGCCTCTAAGGGATCCTTCTAGCTCTGTATCTGTGAACCCATATAAATTCATTTAACTTCATGCACTGAAGTATTTATATGCCATATTTACTCAATCTTTATTTTCTTCAGTTAATTTATTTTGATAAATGAATTACATGAAGGGCATTCCTTGAATGTTTTCTTTCACATACCCCCACAAACACTTGCATACATACAAATGTACACATAATGAATGCATACATGCAAGCATACACACAAACACACCCATCCATACATATACACCGGCAAAAAATCTATGCACACATATTTGTGTAAGTCTGCTATTTAACAAATCAGAGTGAGAGTGAGGGGCAGTCAGAGAGTTATGGAAATCCCCTTTTAGTCGAGGCAGGTCCTTCATGAAAGACTTCATGAACCCAAAGAGTTTTAGGTGGCAAAAATGGAAGCATATTGTTGAATGGGAAGCCAGCTTTGCTAACAGATTGACTTCTTTAGTGGCAAAGTCCTATTAGGGAAATGGAGGCTGACACTAAGAAGAGAATGTCTTCTCAGTGGGCAGGGTCCTGGCAGCTATACCAAGGGACAAGGCATAGTCCTGCTTTGGACATTCTGCAAAGAAACGAGTAAAAAGAAACCTATTTTTTATGAGCAGCTCTTGGGGGTGGAGGCAGTCTGAGCTGATCAGACCAGGATTTTTCAATTGAATGAGAATTTAGAATTTCCTTAATAAGGATATGACTTTCCAAAAACTCATTGGGAGTTGATTTGCCCTTGAATAATGTTGCTTGTCTTATCCTGGGAGGATGGGCCCTCTCTAGGCTCTTTGGAGCCTGGGAGACCCTCATCTCTCAGATCAAAAAAGGACACAATTTCAAAGTGATAATTTTTTTAGGGAATACAGTTTTACATCCTCTTCAAGAGCAGATAGGATGCTGGGTGAGGAATCTGGAAAATCTGGGTTCAAGTTCACAGACTTTGCATCCATAAAGGAGCTCTAAGTTTGCTGAGTTCAATGCCCTCACAAAGTGGAGAGGTAACATTTTGCTAAAAATGTTTTTTTCAGAGTTCCATCCAAGCAACATTTCAGAGTTCTGATCCAGGATCCCATGGGATGAGCCTTTCTTTTCTACCTCCAATTCAGGCCCTATTAAATGGAGATGAAAGAGCTTAAATGGTGTCAAGGAAGTTAAGTCTTGTCACAATAAAGAAGTGGAATTCAGGCTAAGAAGACTTAATGAGGAGATGACACTCCCACCAAAGAGCTCTGCTTATATTTGCAAGTCTAATTGCAATACTAATTACTCTATTACCATTAACAAGATCCATGCAAATTGAACATTATTATAATCCTCTAAGCACTTCATAAATACCCCAATTTACCCTTATAATCTTTTCCCCCTCTTAATGTATTCACTCAAAAACAAGAAAAAAAAAGAGTATAACTAGCTGAGTCCCTGTTTGTCCACATTTGTTAATCCTTGAGAGTCTTATTACCATTTACCAGAGGTGAACTTATGATTCAAAGATTTATAGAGATCAGGGCAGAGTTTGGAAGACTTCAGTCCTCTTGGCGCTGATAGTTTGTTCTGGTGAGAACAAAGAGCACTCAGAGTTCCGTAAGCAATGGGCCCTGGTGGCAGACCAACAGTTAACCTTATGCTTGTCCATGCCATCTTGAAAGAAATGGGATTTTGAGGGGTTTTAGACACACACACACACACACACACACACACACACACACACACAATTTCACCCCACACTCTATTTATTCAACTGACTCTAATTAAAGAGACTCAAAAATTCTATCATTTTAGTATAATACTAGAGAAGCTGAGGCAAGCTGAAATTGGTTTTTAATCTTTAATGCGGAGAATATAAGCTAGCTGACCAAATGGGACTCTTGTCCAAAGCATTTAGTGCAGATAAACTGAGGCAGAGAGCTTATATAGGATTTTAGCTAACTGAGTTTGCAAACAGAATACATGACCTGAGTATACAATATTATAGAGCAAACAAAGGCAGATAAGTGGACAAGGACACTAGGAGGAAGGACAAGCCATAATTCCTGGAAAGGATCACAATTTAATCCTGTCAAGATAAGAAGGTCAAGTTCCGGAGACTGCAAGATGCAAAAGGAAGGGGAATTATCCTATTAAGGATGGAGATAATGGACCCAGAGTTTATGACACAATGGTATGTAAAGGGCGGTTGCAGCTTCAAGGTTTTTCCTGGGTTCTTTTTTTAAATTCAGTTTTCCAGTCCTAATAGCCAGGAGGGGGCTGGGGATTATGGTTTATTATCCAGAGTTCAACATTAAAAAGAAACAATGATTTTCATTGTCCCTTCTCCATAAGAGTTGTGGACCTCTATCTCAGGATTCCTAATAATGGCCCCTCAGTGAATTAACAATATGTACAATGTTTGCAAAATGGTTTACCCATATTATTACCTTTGATCTTCATCTCTGTCATCTTAGGTAAAGGTTGTTCCTATTTCTGCTTTTTTGATGGAGAAATTTGGTGAAAAAAGTTAAATGATTTACCCAAAATGACACAGCTAGTATATGAGGAGTTTCAGAATTCAGATCACTTTTTCTCCAAGCCCAGAGCTCTAGCCAGGAAACCAACTAAAAATAATCATAAAGTCTTAGTATTTGTAAAAGTGCTATAACCTCAAACTCCTCTTTCTATAGTCTAAATATTCAAATCCCATTACCTGAACTTCACAAATCTTGAACCCTTCTCAAAAGACAGATTGCCAGCATTTGGGGCCCATCTAAGCTATCAGTGTCTGTATCAAATTGTAATATGGAGAACAGAAGGCAAAGAGAGAAGAGAAGAATTGATCGGATTATGAGGGATCATATTTAATTGGTTCATGAACTCCCAGAGAGTGAGATGCTAATGAACAGTGTTGAGTTAAGCCTTGACTTTCTCTTTAGATATTTGTACTTTTCCTTAATTTTTTTTTTTTTCTAGTTGGCTGTGTTAACTCTAAAGATTTTTAAAGATTCTTTGGACTTCTTTCTTCTTAACCTGAGAGAACCTTGCATCAATTTACAATTTACCACAGGGGGCAGACCCATGGGACCTCATCTTAATCAGATACGCATCTATTTCTACATGGGCCTGAATCCCCAGGTGCCTCCAAATTTACCCAATGTTCCTGGCAGGCTTCACATGGGAGCCTATTTCTTGAATCTGAATCTCTAAGGACTCTCCACAAACTAGATTAACTTCACAGGGCCAATGAATGGGGATGTAGAATGTTCTAAGTGGAAAGTTAGTTATTTCCTGTCTTATTTTTCCCTCCAATAATAGTAGCTGACATTTAGAGGGTACATTAAGGCTTGCAAAGGACTTTAGATGGATTATTTCATTTAAGCCTTCCAATAGTCCTGGAGATAGGCATTGTAGGTACCATTGTGTTCCTTTTATACAAGAAGAAACTGTGGTTGAAAAGTGACACCATTAGCAAGAATCTGAGGTTACAGGAATTATCAAACTCAGGTTTTCTTGTCTCTAATGTGTCCCACAACTTGTATGTGAGGTCAGCTTTGAACCTGATTGCAACCCAACATACTGCTTATGGAAAACCCTTTATGATGTATTTTAATTTACATAAAATTGTAAAATTTCTCTCTGAAGAATATAAGCTCCTTGAAAGTGGGGATAGCTTCATAGATTCTTAGAAAATTGCAGAATTACACAAGTCTCAATGGCCAGTCATTCTCTTTCATAGCAAGAAGAAATATCTATTCTTTCATCTTCACCACAGCTGTCATTTCAATCCTGTGTCATTTTTCATATCAGAGCTTTCAGTCTATCATGTTGACTTGTGGTGACTGCCTTAGCACCCTGGATACCTTAGAATCAGCAGGAGTCAGGATAAGCAAAAAGTCTTTATTCTAGGTATTTAGTGGTAGAAGTGAAGAGAGTGGATGTGTAGGATCTCTGCAACCTCACCTCCTTGTCTCTCTCACAGAAGTGATCCTGGCTAGTCTCCCTGCACCTCCTAGTCCTTCCCACATTCTCTGGATACACCAAATGATTAGGCCAGCACAGGATAGTGGGAAGGGCCATTTTCCAAGCATATAGAGTATTGTCCAATCAGTAATTAGCCTCAAGTGCTCGATTGTCCAACCCCAGTGCATTGACTCAAGAGTTTCAACCCTTCACATTGACTCAATGTCCTTTGCCAAATTAGCTGATCTTCTCTGGAAGTTCCTTCATCTATGATACCTAGAACTATACTGGATACTCCAGATTTGGTCTAATCATGGCAAAATACTAAGGAAATATTACCTACTTATCCAGAACTCTTGCAATATGATCAAAATGTACAATAGCCTCTCTGACAAATGCTTCATATTTTTAACTTGTTTTAAGTTTGTAAACCCTATATCTCATTTAGAAAAGTCTAGCAATATACTCCATCATTTTGTATTTTGAAGTTAATTTTTTAAACCCAAGGATGAGACTTCATATTTATCCTTCTTAAATGTATCCTTTTTTTAGATTTAGCCTAATGTCTTAACCCAAGAAGTTGTTTTTGGATCCCAGAATTGCCAAACACAATTAGATATCTCTCTGAACCTTTGGTTTAGCCACAAATTTGATGAGCATGAGATGTGTACCTTTATACAAGTTATTTTCTATTTCTTTATACCGAGAGGGGAGCCTTTATATTTATCCTTCTTGGATTTATCCTTTCTCAGATTTAACCTGATGCCCTAACTTCGGAAGTTATTTTTGTATACCAGAATTGTAAAACAGTGTTAGAAACCTCTGAGCTTTAGGTTAGCCACAAATTGGATGAGCATGAGATGTCCACCTTTATACAAATTATTTGCTATTTCTTTATAAACACCAGAGACTAACACAGTGAACTGGACAGAAGCAGATACTTAATAAACATTTTATGTGAACATGTGAATTGAATTCAACCTACATTTTCCCAGAAGTACCAATCTTTATTGTTCTCATTATTCATTTTCCTTTGACCATTCTATCTTGAATCCTGTCAGTCACTGGCTTAAGGCCTACTCTTTGTGAAGGGATGTCAGCAAGTGGCAACATACCTGCCAGAGTATGAGATCAAAGCATCACACATTTATAAATGAAAGAGATCTTTCTTAAGCTTCAGCACCCTCAGGACCATTCAAATCTTCTAAAGCTTAGAAGAAAGGGTATCACAGAGTTGAGTGACTTTTCCAATGTCCCATGGATGTCAGTGGATGGTAGAGCCAAGCTTTGAACCAATGACCACTGAGTTTGGCACATTTGGAGTGTATTGGAGTTCCAGAGAATTGGAGTCAATAAGTAACTTTTTGAAGGACAGAACCAGGAACAATGAGAGAAATTCACAAAGAAGGCCATTTGAGGTTGGTACCAAGGAGGCAAAAATTGCTATTATTTAGAGCCAATCAAAAGTCAGATGAGCTTCCTAGAATGGTGACTTGTTGTTGAAAAGATCATGGTAGGGATTCATTTTCAGGCCTAGTTTGTACTAAATAAACCCTGGTGTGTCACTCCATGTCCGAAATCCTGTGACTCTCTAGGTCTCTTTTCTAAACTCCATCAGTTGTCTGAGATCTTTGTTCCTCTGGATTCCTTCAGTATCAACTCATCCTCCCCCCTCACCAGGAAGCTTTTCCCAGCTCTTTTCTACATCCCTTATGTACCTGCAAGTATCTTCTTTTCTACATTTTTGATGTATGTATATCTACATGTTTATATGTTGTCATATTACGTCCCTATATAATATGTGCTCCTTAAAGGCACAAATTATTTTCACCTTTCTTTGTATCCCTAGAACTTAGCAAAGTGCCTAGTATACAGAAAGTGCTTTTTAATTGCTTTTTCTTTCAATGATTGATAGAACAGTTGAAAATATGTCAGGTTCACATCCACATTTTTTCATAATGTGGAGAAATGTAGAATTAGACAGAGAGATAAAGAAAAACAGAGAAAAGAAATAGAGTAAGGAATAGTCATAGGATACAAAGGAGGAAGGCTGAGAGGAAGGAGGAGGAGGAGGAGGAGGAGATGATAAAAGGGGACAAAGCTGCTCTCCTTTTCTGCCTCCCGATTGAAGGCTGGTATCAAACTGATTAAAATGCAATTTCAAAGTTGATTGTTTCCTAAGTAACTTGGGGACATTTAGAGGGATTAATTGCAATGCACATTGCATATAAATTTTGTGTTTATTTATTCTTAGAAGCAACATTTTGTAAACATTTAATACAAAATTCATAGAACCTCAGGTACCATTCCAACATTCATTTAATAATTGCCTTCTGTATGTAGGGAGCACTGATCTAGGCCCTACAAGTTAATCCTCCAAACCTAGCAGGGACAGTGTTGGAATCTATCTATCTCCCTATCTGTATTTATTTTGTGGAGAGAGTTCCACACTTATGATCAGGGAGATTCTTCTTCCTGAGTTGAAATTTAGTAGCAGACACTTGCTATCATGTGACCCTAGACAAGTTATTTAACCAGAATTGCCTCAGTTTTTGCTTCTGTAAAATGAATTGAAGAAGGAAATAGCAAACCACTCCATACTTCAGCCAAGAAAACCCCAAATGGGATCCCAAAGAGTTGAATATAATTGAATTTTAAAAGTCACTAACTCATTTTTGGTTATGAGTTTATAAAATTTCTAGATATGGATATTTCTGATATATTCTCTCTTGAAATTTATATTAGCATGGGCAGCTAGGTGGTACAATGCAAAGAACACCAGCCCTGAAGTCAGAAGGACCTGAGTTCAAATCTAGCCTCAGACACTTAACACTTCCTAGCTGTGTGACCCTGTGCAAGTCACAACCCCAGTTGCCTCAGCAAAAATAAATAAATAAATAAATAAATAAATAAAAGAAAAGAAAAGAAAAAAAAAGAAAAAGAAAAAAAAAGAAAAAAGAGAATTTTATGTTAGGATAAAAGTTGACTTCTTTGGATTTGAAACAGTTGGTAAATCATGCCATAAAATCCTAGTGCTTTCCTTAAGTTCCATTCAAAGGCTTTTGGATGTTCCATTTCAATCTCAACATTCATAAAAAAACTCCTCTTCTTTTTCCAAGACATAACAGTAGTCTAAGAACAGGACAAAAGAAACATAAATTCTAGAATGGTACTTACACTCGATTTGAAGCAGTCTCTGGCTTCTTTTGCTGCCTTTCTGTGCTTTACTTAGATAAACATTAATAATAGAGATGATGGCTGGCTGTGACTATTTGACTAAAACACTGTGGATTCTTAAAGGAAAACACAAAAGGTTGCTCTTGACTATATTTTTATTCAAGTGGATAAACCTTAAGTATTCCTCATAAACTTTTCCCACTCCACTAAAAAGTTATCCCTCTCATCTATATGTGATACTTCTGCTATCCTCTTTTACTATACAACAGGATCCTTGAAAGGGTATGTGTGTATGTGTGCGCGTGTGTCTGTGTGTCTGTGTATGAACACGTGTGTCTATTTGTATCTGTATGCATGTGTGAATTGTGTGCATGTGTGTGTCTGTATTGGTGCATGTACATATGTGTGCCTGTGTCTGTGTGTGTACATGTTTCTAGGTCTATGTCTGGGAGGTGTGTTGTGTGCACATGTGTGTACGAGAGAGTGATAGATTTTCATAAAATCACAGTATTTAGAACAGGAAGGAATTAGGTCTGTTCTTCCTGAATCACAAACTCTCAAAATTTAATGTGATCTCATGTGGCATCAAGTCCAGCCTCTTAAAAGTCCCTTCCACTTTTTCATTTTCATAAATGAATAAAAGGAGATGGAATAAGGTGAATCTAGTGACCAAAAGTCATACAATCAATGAGTCAATTAAGCAATAAAGAAGCATTTATTAAACATCTACTGTTTCCCAAGCACTATGCTGAATTCTAAAGATACAAAAATAAGCAAGTGACTCCCTGCCCTCAAAGAATCTACGATCTACCAGAATATATGCAAATGTATACAAAGCAAGCTATATACAAAATTAATAGAAAAGTATTAATTAGGGAAAATAATTAAGATAATCAAGTTTCTAAGGTAGGTTCTCTGCTTCAAATTATAATTTCCTTGAAGACAAAGATTGTTTCATTTCTGCTTATGTTGCTATCGTTGAGTCATTTTCAGTTGTGGTTCCATGACTACGTTTGTGGTTTTCTTGGCAAAGATACTGGAGTGAGTACCATTTTCATTTCAGGAAACCGAGGCAAACAGAGTTGAGTTGCTAAGGGTCATATAATTAGTAAGCATCGGAGGCCAGATTTCAACTCACAAAAATAAATCTTTCAGACTTCTTCTAGACTAGGACTCTATCCATGGTGCAACTAGCTATTCCTAGCACCTGGCAAACAGTATAACCATGATAAATGCATGATTGATTTCATTTTCCAGAGCTATAGCTAGCTCTTGTAGATCCCAGGGCAAGAACCACTTCAACATGTTACGTGGATTTCAAGACCATTGACTGTTTGGGACAGGCATCCTAGGACACCATAAGTCCCCTGCTGTGAGACTATTAAAGGAATAGTATGGCGACCATCTTAGCACCTTGGATACCTTAGAATCAGCCAGAGTCAGGATAAGCAAAAGTCTTTATTCTAGGTCTTTAGAGGTAGAAGTGAAGAGAGTGGTCGTGTAGGATCTCTGCAATCTCACCGCTTGTCTCTTTAGCAGAAGTGACCCTGGCTAGTCTCCTTGCACATCCTAGTCCCTCCCACAATTCTCTGTATACACCAAATGATTGGGCCTGCACAGGATAGTGGGAAGGGCCATTTTCCAAGCATATTCTTATGGAGTATTATCCAATCGGTAATTAGCCTCAAGTGCTGGATTTCCCAACCCCAGGGCATTGACTCAAGAGTTTCAGCCCTTCATAGAATAGGAACTAGAGAAGTGTTAGCATGGATTGTAGACAGCAATAGAGTGGAAGAACATCTGATAGCTTCCTAACTTAACTAATTATTCTCATTAATCACTAAGTCCAATTGTTCTTGGTCACTGGAGGAGTGCAAATATTGAGAATGTCATCTAAATATCAGCAAATAAGGGCAAGGTCCAACTGGTCCCACCCTTGTTCTGGCTCTATCTCTACTATGATCAAGTCACTTTACCTCTCTGAGACTCAGGTCCCTCACCTGGGAAATGAAATATTTATGTTACCTCTAAGGCCACTGGATTTGGAGTCAAGAACATGAGAATACACAAATTATCTTCAACATTTATTAGCTGTATGAATTTGGACAAGTTAATTTCTTATTGCCTCAAATTTCTCATCTACAAAAATGAGGAGATTTTACTGTATCCTTATAGTTTCCTCTCAGCTCTTTATCTAGATCCACCATCTGATTATATCCTATCTTTCCCCCAGATCAATTTCTATCTTTTCATTTCCCCAACTGGGTCAGAATAAAGATGTGGTTGGAGAATCACATTTTTTAACATAAAAGAATTATAGCTACATAGAGCCCTTTTAGGTTCTCAAAAGGGACTGTGATTCCAGTAAGATTAAAAATTTTGCAAGTCCAGGGATAACTTGGTGGGAAAAGGTAAGAATTTAGTGGCTTGTAGTTCCTTTTATTTATGATATTATTTATTTCACAATTGACAGAACAAGTTGCAGGAAGTCTCAACAGTGTCCCAAAATTCTAAAGAAAATTAATTATCCCCAAACCTCTGAGATGCTTCTAGACTCTGTTTACTTTCTTTGGCAAATTAATTGTCTCTGCTTTCCAAGGAATTATTACTTGAGTGATTCACATACTCAGGTGTAATGTTATATAGTGAGACCATGTCAGAAATTCCAAAAGATTTAAAACTTTAAAAATGGAAAGAGGGAAGGAGGGAAGGAAAGAATAATATAGAGAAGGAAGAAGGGAGGGAAGGAAAAAAGGAAGGAAAGGAAGAAGGAAGGAAGGAAGGAAGGAAGGAAGGAAGGAAGGAAGGAAGGAAGGAAGGAAGGAAGGAAGGAAGGAAGGAAGGAAGGAAGGAAGGAAAGAAAGAAAAGGAAGGAAGGAAGGAAAAGGAAGGAAGGAAGGAAGGAAAAGGAAGGAAGGAAGAAGGAAGGAAGGAGGAAGGAAGGAAGGAAGGAAGGAAGGAAGGAAGGAAGGAAGGAAGGAAGGAAGGAAGGAAGGAAGGAAGGAAGAAGGAGAAAAAAATCAGTGTACTTAAAATCATTTACAGTAATTGGGGTTGAAATTTGTCACAAATTTGTTATTTGAAGAAGAATAAAGAAGCCAGGATGGAGCTCCCAGTCCAGACAGTTTTGTGCTCAGAGTGGGGCAATGATCCTGTGTCTGGGGTTAGGACTTTAACCTTCATCCTGTCAGCAATGCTTGTCTATCGGGTGTGATGTACTTTGGCATACATATCCTGAAAGATGTCAGTCAATATCACATTTTCTACTGAGTCAAAGGTTGTTTCATGAATATCACAAGATTTCTTCTACATCTAGGAAAGATGGTGGGAAGAGTTCTCAGGGCAACTGAATCACTTTTATGGTCATGGTCTGATCATCTTGGATTTCACTGATCTTTTCCAAAGAAGATCTGAATGCAGCAGTAGCCATTTTCAAATTGAAAATTATAAAGCTTCTCCTTGATGTCATACTTTCCCTCTCAACTCTGATAATAAGACTGCAGTCTTTTGAGGTCAGATTCTTCAAAAGTTGTTATTCTGTCTGTTCACAGTCAGCCAAATTCATATGGAGGATAGCATGGGGAAGGTATGACCTTCAGATGGCCATAGTCTGGCTCACACTATTGCCATTGCCCCTCACAATATTAGTGATACTAAAAGTTTAGTACATCCTGAAGGGCCACATACATGGATGGGGAATTGATGTTGTCAAACATAATCTAATTTGCTTTTCTCTCATGCCGTTGGGACTCATTTATATCTGCAGCACATCTCCATATCATCTGGATTGATGACAATATCACATTCAAAGGGATACTTCAGGATGATCGTGGTTTATTTTTTATTTTTTTTATTTTTGCTCTGGGGCCCATTATCCACATAGTGATCCTTTCTTACAATCATATTCTGCCATGTGGAATAGCCAGAAATGGAGGAGAAGACAGTCTCATATAGGAACTGTCTCCTACAGAGGACTTTTGATAGCCTTTGTCAACGATGAGGGCAGCAATATCATCATCAATAATGAACACTGAAGTGGCAAGTTTAAATCCTTAAGACATAGAGGAGATGGGGTATACCTTCCAAGGAAGGGAACATATAGTACATGTCAGATAGGGCAGCTCAGAGCTATATATTACCCATCATTTGAAGAAGAGAAAAAACAAGGTTCAGAGAGCTCTTATACTATATAAATCATTGTTGTTCAATCATTTCAGTCAATACAGGCTCTTCATGACAGCATTGGGGGCTTTCTTGGCAAAGAGAATAGAATGGTTTCCCATTTCTTACTTTGGCTCATTTTATAAATGGGGATACTGACACAAATAGGGGTAAATGACTTGTGCAGGGTCACAGAGCCAGAAAGTGTCTGAGATCAGAATTGAGCTCAGGTTTTCTTGAATGAAAGCCTGCTACTCTATCCACTATATCACTCAAGTGGCCCAATAAATCGTAGTCACAACTCAAAACCAGATACTCACTCAGCCACTATTGATTATAGTCTCTTACACTTTGACTGGTTCTGGTTAATCTATGCAGTCATTATTTAAAGTTCTGTTTAACTATATTTCCTTTGTCAGGTAAGATCATTGATCTTTAAAGAGTTTAAATGATGCTTCAAGCCACACTATCTTGGCAGCAGAGTTGGAATCAGAAAGGAAAGTTCTTATCCTGCAGTCCTTTAATCTAAGACTTAAATAGCTGGGATACCTCTCCATTTCTCCCAAGATCTCACATTCCCCTTATCTTCCCCCATGTACAAGATATGAACTCTATCAATATCCTGATCATTTAATTATATTTTCTCCTCAAAGGCAACCGATCGAGAACATGATCCAATAACATACGCTATTGAGAATGGAGATCCTCAACGAGTTTTCAACCTTTCAGAAACGTAAGTAAAAATGCTTATTCAACTGGATTTAGAGTTTATTTATTTGTTTATTTGTTTATTCATTCATTCATTCATTCATTCATTCATTTATTTATTTATTTGCTTGTTTATTTATTTATCTGTTTATCTATCTATTTATCTTTATTTATTTGTTTGTTTGTTTGTTTATTATGTATTTATTTATTTGTTTGTTTTACATTTAACAGGTAGAAAATAACTGAGTTAGAGAAGAGGCTTCTAATCAGCCGTCAGCTGTTTGTAGCTTTTCCCCCCCACTTACATGGAAATGAGAGCTCAGAGAACGGTACTGAGCTCAGCAATCATACACGAGGGACTATTTATTTATTTTAAACATTTTATTAGGTAAAACTCACTGAGGTAGAAACATTCCATTTGCAGCCATGACCTGGGATTAATTACATCCCTTTAAAGTTGTCAGCTATTCCTAACAACAAGGGCACTTCAGCTGAGAATAGCCTGGCCTTAAAAATTTTTCATTAAAAAGTGCGTTTTGTTGACTAAAATTTATCATACATATATTTAAGATTTCACTATTCACAGGTTGATTTTCTATTAGTCAGATTTTCATCAGCCTCAGTAGTTTTTTTTTAACTGTGGGATTGAAAGTAGGAAAACAGTTACATGAACAGCAGGAAGGCTGAGTGGATGGAAGACAAACCTTGGAGTAAAGGAGACCTGGGCTCTGATATACTGGTTGTTTTATTCTGGACAAATCATTTCCTTTCCCAATAGTCCTAGCAACTTTTTAAGACTGTAAACAATTGAGTGATTGCCAAATATATATAGTTTCCTCACTGGGAATTCTGTACCACAATGAAATAATTCACATATGCCTTAATAATGGTATTATATGTATGTATGCATGTATCTATATATATGTAAATAGAGATAAATTTATATACACATGTATGTGTACAGCTATATATACATATACACATATTTATACATACACACAGATCTACATACACATGTGTATAACTATACATATACACACATGCTTCTTGTGCATGTATATCTAATGTATTGTATATTTCTGTATGTATATATAAATGGAGATTATTAAATCTAATGCTTTAATTTTACATATAAGGAAACTGAGGCCAAAAGTGATGAATTGATTTGAGAAATAAATAACAGGGTTTATATTCAAATCCATTCCTCTGATACCAATTTTACTGTTTGTGTTCATCAGTCTAAAAAATATGCCATTGTATTATATATTTTCATCACCACCACCATCGGGCAGGTAGGTGTACTTGAGTGTTAGCAATAGCATCAAGAAGCTCTGAGTTCAAGTCTGGCCTCAGAAAGTTACAAGTTGTGTAATCATGAATAAATCATTTAACTTCCATCTCCCTCAGTTTCCTCAAGTGTAAAATGGACATAATATTATTCTATAGTATTAATAAATGGGGGAGATAAATGGTATAGGAAAGACTCCTGGGCCTAAAGTCAGGTAGACTGATCTTCATGAGTTCAAATCTGGCCTCAGTCACTAGACTGTTTGACCCTGTTCAAGTCACTCAATACAATTTGTCTTTGCAAAATGAGTTGGAGAAGGAAATGACAAACCACTTTAGTATCTTTACCAAGAAACCCCCAAATTGGGTCACAAAAAATCGGAAATGATGGGTATTACTGAACAATAAAGAGCACCTGGCTGTTGCAAGAGTCTAATGAGATAGTATTTATAAAACATTTGACACAGATCTGGTAGAAGTTTCATAAATACTTATTCCCTTCTTCCTACCCACCCTGGCACATGCATGCTTTTGACACTGAAAAGGTTGCAAAGCATTGGTATATAATCTCATCTGAGTCAAAAACCATCAGTAAAGTAGATCCTACAGATCGTTCCATTTAACAATTGAGGAAAATGGAGGTCACAGAGCTGACATGTCCATAGACACACATCTAATAAATGTCTAAGGTGAGATCTGGATCAATGATTTTTGCATTCCAAATCCAGTGATCTATCTGCTATTGTACATATTATGCATCCGTGTGCCATCTAACTCAAGGCCACTAGACTCCTTGAAGATCTGGGTATAGGGACTATTTCTCTAAACTATGTATAAGACCCAAGATGTCTTAACTATTGGAAAATCTTTCTCTGTAATGTTCTGATCGTCTCTCAGTTGTAATCCTTCTCTGGGAGGAGGTTTCTTTTCTGTATAATCTTTTCCTCTATGAGCAGGTTTCTTGGGAGGCTTCTGGAGCCTCCAGCCAGCCTCTTCTTCCTGAATCCTGGCTCTGAATCTCCTCCAGCTCTTGTCCTTTCCCAATCCAGACTGCTTTCCAGGCTCAATGTTGCCTCTTTTTATCCTCCCAGAGAATGGGTGTGGGATAATGCAAGGGCTTCTGGGAAGAACCACTTTAACCAATGAGCTTGCTCCTCTTAGAATTCCTAAGGTGTAAACTCCCTTTAAAGGCCCAAACCAAAGGTCTGAGCTAGAGAACTGTCAAGACAACCTAAATTCTCACCTTGTCACTGTCCAGACAACCTGAGTTCTCACCTGGTAATCCTAACATTTCTCCACAGATCCAATGATCTCCTTGAAGATCTGGGTATAGGGACTATTTCTCTAAACTATGTATAAGACACAAGATGCCTAAACTATTGGAGGATCTTTCTCCACAGAACTCCCGTGTTAAGTTTATAGGGTTAAACACTAGATAGCTCCAAAGAGTTGGAGAGCTGCTTTTCCAAAAGAATTCTGTTGTGGTATTCATTAACTAGTGATAGTCATATTCTACATGAAATTAAGTAATTGGTGAGAAATAATTAGTCATACAACTAAGAATTTAAGTCTCTTGATTTATTAATAGTTTACTAAATATCACAACCATCGGTCAGAAAGGCACTAATCACAACACTATATTAAAAACCCATATCTGCTCAAGAATTAGATCTCATTCTTCTGTAGCACATAGAAGAACTCAGATATCCTTGAAATATAAGGTTATATCAACAAATCAATTTCCTGAAAAATATGGACATCCAATATAGAAATAATTTATTAAAGAAAGCTTTGTCTGGGGACCACTAAAATTAGCATGGATCCATTTATCTGTATGATTTTGGAGGAGGTGCTGCCTGAGGGCAGAGTGATAAACTTGATGACTTCCCAAAGTCCTTTTTCTCCTTAGATAGAAATGTTTTCTCACCGTTTATCTTCACTGGCAGCTTTGTTTCCTTCCACTGATGGCTAATTCATTTTATATAGTTTATTTTGCAAGTTTATAAGCACTTCATTCTATCTTTCTTCCTAAAAATATGGTTGAGCATCTGAAGACTTCATGAAATGATAAATGGTCTATCCTGAAAATGTATTAGTTTTCTACTTGCTTAATTTATATGATCTTGAAAGAGGCAGCCCAGGTGAAGAAGTAAATGACCTTAAGAAAGATGAAAACAATGAGTTGACAGGTCTTATAGTACCTGCAAGAAAATACCCACTAAAAAATTGTGTGTGTGTGTGTGTGTGTGTGTGTGTATGTGTATGTGTGTGTGTGTGTGTGTGTTGATGTGATCTAGATCTGCTAAGCTGGAAAGGTTTCAAGTAAAGGCCAACTGATGGGAAAATGTCTTTGTCACCTGACAGTTAATTCTCATGGGTCCCATCACCAAGTTGGCGACAAACTAATGGATTTGCCAACCATGGAAAATCAGAAGAACCATCTGCTAAATTTTTTCACCATCAGAAATCACATGCCCTCAAGGTCATATTCAATTATCTGTATGTCAACTCTCATCAATGAAATCTTCAGAATATTTAATATCTATCAACTTTATTTTTTTTGACTTTTTAAAACAACACACACACATGCATGTACAGACACATATACACACGCATATATACATAAATCCATTAATCATCTCCTCACATGACTGGGTCTTTTATATCCTTGGATGATCAGGAAAGAACACTAGTATAGGCAGCCAGTAGAGAAATTACTTGGGCCTTGTACTATTCCTGAGACAACCAATCCCTAGATTCACCAAGTTTTTTAGGAAAAATTTAGCCTTGTTTGGATTGAAAGGAGATATTGGTCATATTGTATACATATCTCTTTCTTTAAAATGTAATTCTTTAAATTGGGGATTAAAATGTATCTCAAGTGATAATTTTTGGAGGAAGCATACCAATATGGATTTGAAGGAGCATTTGAGAGTCATCTGACTCTTTAAAGGCTTTCTTAGCAGCCTGAGGGAAAAAAAGGTAGCCTTTCTCTTGAATATAATTTTGTTGGGAATTGGAATTTAGAAACTCAAGACTTATGTTGTCTATATGTGATTTAAATCCATAAAGGGGTGGTTGTATTTCTCAACTCCCTAGCTGAACTTAACTACAATTTTATAGCCCAAAGGCTGCATAAAAATATTCAATCAACAGGAGGATGACAACTAATATCATAAAACATAAAAATAATAAAAAAATATAATTAAATCAACAGAGAACACATAGCAAAATAGGCCTTATTTGAGAGAAAACTTCTATTGAAAATATCTACTACAGTAAACCAAGACTTTTTCTATATTCAGCAAGGCCACTACTTTTATTTCCTCTTTTCAGGAAATATTTTACAGTCATTTTTATTTTGAACTGATTTTAAGTTGCCTTTTTTGGTAATGAAAGAAAAGTAACAGCTGAATTATCTAGAACTGGGTCATACCATTCATCTAATGAAAAGGAGACTCTCTTTTGAGCAACAAGTGATGAAAAACTCTGACTCTTTCTTTGAAAGATGGGTAGTGACAAGGATAATAAGGAGGAAACACTTGGCATTTATTTTAGTAAAATTCTCTCATAGTTGATCAGAGAATTGATTAGCCATGAAACTCAGAAGAAGGAAAAAATACATGAGCATATATTAGCATTTCTCCTTTCCCCAGCCATTTGCCTACTTTTTGTAACATCATTAGATTCCCAGGCAACAGAAGGAGTCTGTTTTCAGGGGAACAGCTGAGCCAGATCTGGAGAATCTCATCCTCTTTGTGGCATTGAATCCTTTGGCCATAATTACCCATGAAAGAAAATAAAAATACAAAATGGTCCTGAGTCCTATGGCCCTTTTCTACTGCCATAATATCATGGCAGAGAGATGGAAGGAAAGAACATATCTTGCCTGTAATTATATACTTTACACCATATATAAACTTGTAATTTAAAAATAGTCTAAATGTATGATTTTTGTCCAATGATCAAAAAATGGGCATCCTCTAGAAGGAAGTGAATCACACTGATATTAACAATTTAATTCTAAACAAAATAAGCTAGCAGAAATATGTTGTAACTGATAAGGGAGGAGGACTTAACAAGCTCTTGGAGAAGCAAATAAAGAAGTTTAGAGATTTGGCTTTTTATGAGTCCAAAGACAATGAAAATTCTATTTCACATGACATTTGGTCATATTATATATTATTATGCGAATTATCTATTGCAGGGGAGAACGAAGAGCTCAGCTAGGCTTTTGCCATTAAATGAATATAAGTTTTAATATTTGGGGATCTCAGCATGAAGGTAGCTATAAGTGAGGATGTTAAATACACACACACACACACACACACACACACACACACACACACATATATATATATACATATATAATGTATATATATGTATGTATGTGTATATATATATACACATATATCAATATGTGTACAGATAAATGTATGTTTTGAAAACATTTGATGAAGGAAAATGAATAAAACAGGATTTATAGAATAGGCATAAGTTTTATAACTCTGTCTTGACTATTTTCTTTGAGAGACAAAAACATAAGGTGCTGGATATGACAGACACAACAGTACAAAATAAAAATATATATTTTAATGAATGTGAAAATTATTTTAATGACCTAAGTGTATTCCCTTATTTAGATGCTTACTAGACTATGGACTTGTTGGAGAAAGCGACTAAATTAACACAAAGTGTTGGAGAAAATTAAAAAGTATATGGATCAATAGATATAAATATGTAATATATAAGATAGATGGTACAATGTAAGCAACTTCATCTTATGTACCTAAAACTAAATTATTCAAGAAATGAGATATGGCTAAATGAAAAAAAAATGATAATAATAATACCTAGCATTTTATAATGCTTGAAAGTTTACAAAGCATTTTACAAATATGATCTCATTTTGTTCTCAAAGCAAACTTGGGATGTGGATGTTATTATTATACCCATTTTACAATCAAGTAATCTGAAGCAGACTAAGTTTAAGTAACCTGTGCAAGGTCACGCAGCTCATTTAAGACCATATTTGAACTCAGATCTGCTTAACTCAACAATTGGTCTTTTATTTCTGGTGATGCCTAAAAGAAACTCCAATAATTTCATAAGGAACTTTTAATTATATAAATCCATTATCTTAACCACTAGCTATGAAGATACCACAAAGCATTTCACTTACTGAAGACTCTATTTGCTAAGCATAATTATAACAAGTAATGTCAACACTGGATAGAAATACAAATATATTTACACCACTTTATAGAAGAGAAAGAATGTTGATGATTATATGCAATATCACTTCATAAAATAAACAAAAACATGGAGGGTTAAAGTATATCAAGAAAGCTTATAGAGAAAGCAATTAGGCAATTATTCTAGGGAAGATTAACTTGGAAATCATAAATTGTTGCTTATAATGGGGGTAGAAAGGGTACTGTAGGGAATAAAGATCATGAAAGTAGCTAGACTAGTTACTGTATACCTCAAGAAAGTTTATGCCACAGCTAAGAAAATGGTGAGACCAACAAAACGCAACAGCAAGAGATACAAAGAGAAATTCCATTCCAAACAAATGTTGAGAGTATAAAGTATTTGGGAATCCATCTACCAAAGAATAGTCAGGAATTATATGAGAAAAATTACAAAACACTTGCCACAAAAATAAAGTCAGATTTAAATAATTGGAAAGACATTCAGTGCTCTTGGATAGGCCGAGCGAATATAATAAAGATGACAATACTCCCCAAACTAATCTATTTATTTAGTGCTATACCAATCAGACTCACAAGAAACTATTTCAATGACCTAGAAAAAATAACAACAAAATTCATATGGAAGAATAAAAGGTCGAGAATTGCAAGGGAACTAATGAAAAAAACCTCAGAGGAAGGTGGTCTAAGTGTACCTGATCTAAAGCTATGTTATATAGCAGCAGTCACCAAAACCATTTGGTATTGGCTAAGAAATAGACCGGTAGATCAGTGGAACAGATTAGATACAAAGGACAAAAAAAGGTACATCTATAGCAATCTAATCTTTGACAAACCCAAAGATACCAACATTAGGGACAAAAATTCATTATTCGGAAAAAACTCTTGGGAAAACTGGAAATTAATATGGCAGAAATTAGATATGGATCCACACTTAATACCATATACCAAGACAAGATCAAAATGGGTCCATGATTTAGGCATAAAGAATGAGATCATAAATAGATTAGAGGAACAGAGAATAGTCTACCTATCAGACCTGTGGAGGAGGAAGGAATTTATGACCAGAGGAGAACTAGAGATCATTATTGATCACAAAAATAGAAGATTTTGATTACATCAAACTAAAAAGTTTCTGTACAAACAACACTAATGCAAACAAGATTAGAAGGGAAGTAACAAATTGGGAAAATATTTTTAAAAGGAAAGGTTCTGACAAAGGTCTCATTTCCAAAATATATAGAGAACTGACCCTGATTTATAGGAAACCAAACCATTCTCCAATTGATAAATGGTCAAGGGATATGAACAGACAATTCTCAGATGATGAAATTGAAACTACTTCCACTCACATGAAAGAGTGTTCCAAATCACTACTGATCAGAGAAATGCAAATTAAGACCACTCTGAGATACCACTACACACCTGTCAGATTGGCTAAGATGACAGGAACAAATAATGACAAATGTTGGAGGGGATGTGGGAAAACTGGGACACTGATAAATTGTTGGTGGAATTGTGAAAGAATCCAGCAATTCTGGAGAGCAATCTGGAATTATGCCCAAAAAGTTGTCAAACTGTGCATACCCTTTGACCCAGCATTGCTGTTATTGGGATTATATCCCAAAGAAATACTAAAGAGTGGAAAGAGATCTGTATGTGCCAAAATGTTTGTGGCAGCTCTTTTTGTTGTAGCTAGAAACTGGAAGATGAATGGATGTCCATCAGTTGGAGAATGGTTGGGTAAATTGTGGTATATGAAGGTTATGGAATATTATTGCTCTGTAAGAAATGACCAGCAGGAGGAATACAGAGAGGCCTGGAGAGACTTAAATCAACTGATGCTGAGTGAAATGAGCAGAACCAGAAGATCACTGTACACTTCAACAACAATACTGTATGAGGATGTATTCTGATGGAAGTGGAAATCTTCAACATAAAGAAAAGCCAACTCACTTCCAGCTGATCAATGATGGACAGAAATAACTACACCCAGAGAAGGAACACTGGGAAGCGAATGTAAATTGTTAGCACTACTGTCTATCTACCCAGGTTACTTATGCCTTCGGAAGCTAATAATTAATGTGCAACAAGAAAATGGTATTTACACACATATATTGTATCTAGGTTGTATTGTAACACATGTAAAATATATGGGATTACCTGCCATCGGGGGGAGGGAGTGGAGGGAGGGAGGGGATAATTTGGAAAAATGAATAAAAAAAAAAAAAAAAAGAAACTGTGCATATCCTTTGACCCAGCATTGCTGTTATTTGGATTATATCCCAAAGAAATACTAAAGAGCAGAAAGGGACCTGTATGTGCCAAAATGTTTGTGGCAGCTCTTTTTGTTGTAGCTAGAAACTGGAAGTTGAATGGATGTCCATCAATTGGAGAATGGTTGGGTAAATTGTGGTATATGAAGGTCATGGAATATTATTGCTCTGCAAGAAATGACCAGCAGGAGGAATACAGAGAGGCCTGGAGAGACTTACATCAACTGATGCTGAGTGAAATGAGCAGAACCAGAAGATCATTATACACTTCAACAACAATACTGTATGAGGATGTATTCTGATGGAAGTGGAAATCTTCAACATAAAGAAGAGCCAACTCACTTCCAGTTGATCAATGATGGACAGAAATAACTACACCCAGAGAAGGAACACTGGGGAGCGAATGTAAATTGTTAGCACTAATATCTGTCTGCCCAGGTTACTTATACCTTCGGAATCTAATACTTAATGTGCAACAAGAAAATGGGATTTACACACATATATTGTATCTAGGTTATATTGTAACACATGTAAAATGTATGGGATTACCTGCCATCGGGGGGAGGGAGTGGAGGAAGGGAGGGGATAATTTGGAAAAATGAATAAAAAAAAAAAAAAAGAAAGAAAATGGTGAGAGTATTCAGGTCAGTTAGTCAAGAAGCATTTATTAAATATCTATCTGCCAGTAACTGGCATTTACTATTGGGGATACAAAGAGGGGCAAAAAAAAAACAAAAAAACAAAAAAAAAAAACAATTCTTACTATCAAGAAACTTAGTCAAGACAACAAGAAAATGATTTTGCAAATACAGGATATATAGAAGATAGATTCTCCAAGCATGTGGAGGGAGAGATAACAAAACATGTAAAAATTTTGTACATTTAAATTATAAAAAAGTTAAGCAGTAACCATCACCAAATATTAGCCAATATACCCTCGTTTTCATTTATATATTTTATGAAAATAATATTTACACATCTTTAATATAGATATTAGAAAGAAAGAAAAAAACAAAAGCTTCATTCTAGAATAAATGATACTTTTATTCTCAGATAATAAGAAAGATGTAGCACACAAGTATCCACTGTACTTGATCTTTATTGATCATTTACAAAAAGCAAAACAAAGCACTTTATCTATTAGAATAAACTGCTTTCTAATCTTTACTCTAAAAAGATGTCACTTGTGCATACTCCAAAATTCATTAAAACACTCAAAAGTTAGCCACATTTATAATTTTATGTGAAACCTCATCATCCATATCATCAGATGAGATATAAAACAGGAAGAAAGATGCTGGCCAAACTATCTCAGAGTTGTACAAGTTGAAAATGGATTTCTGATCCAAGGTGAAGTTAGCCAAATGTTGTGGTTTGCTGATGATATTGGGGTGGGGATATCAAAATCCCAGAAATCTCATTTTTTAAATGAGATCCATAACTAATGAAAACACTTTGGCCTAACCATCCATCCATAAGAAAGTATAAAATGTCTATTGTTTTGCCTATGATAAATCATTAAATGGGGAACCTAAATAGTTCCTCTATTCACATGTTTATCTCAGTGATGAAAATGAGCTCTATATGAAGCATAGAATTTAAATTTTTTTTTAAAGAATAGGCTGGATTGGTTTTAGCTAATTAATTTTTTAATATCCCTAAACTTCTCTCTGAATCAAATATCTGCCTTTTAATACCAATAGTCTTCAGAGTTGGGTTGTAATGGCAAGTCATGGAATGCTATAATCTTCAAAGAATTGAAAATATGTATTACTGAGAGGATAATAGAGAAGCTCATGGCTTATGAGTGTATCTTACAGCACATAACTACAAAAATCAAAGAAATGCTTATATCAAAGGTACATCTTAATGAAAAAGAATATGAACTTATCCTGTGAAAAGAGCAAGAGCTAATTGGCAATTGCCATCTTCCTCATTCTCTAGTGGCATTCTTGTGATGTCAAGATAAAGTATAGACAACTTCCAAAATAATGGGTAAGGCATGAATAGGTTGAAATGTGTGTACTTTAAGAGAATATTTATACTTATGAGATCACAGTTCCTTTGGAGCATTGCTTTTTTGATCTCTTAGTTGTCTATTTTGTAAATTGACCAATAAATCTCACAATCATTGCTTAGCTTTTAATACTATTTATATTTCTTTTGAAATATCATTTTAGCCTTTGATATCTGAAATATCTTCAGCGACATAATTGATCCAAACCTCACTGCTTAGAATCAACTATTGGAATGATTTTTAAAAGTTATTTGGGAATAGTGCCTTTCATAATTCCCTTCAAAATTTTTTTTTCCAATTAAAAATATCCAATTATATTAAATTATTCTGCTGATTTTAGAGGAAAGAACTGTTTTCTTTCTATTAAGTCTTTGGACTTGGGTCCAATAGTACAAAAAGCCACCAGTAAGTTAAGAATGATTTTATTTTTTTTTCTATACATCCAAAAAACCCCTAATTGGTTATTCTTTAGTAAATAGATTGAATTTATTACTACCAGAATGTGATCTGTATCTGAGCAATAAATCATCACCATTTTTGAATCCATCATTTTGGAATGTTATCACCATTGGAACATTCAATGTTCTTGTGTATTTATTTAGTTAATATGATAATGTTCCATTTTTAATTATATGAGCATTGTCAGTAGCCTATTTCTTCCAAATTTTCCAAACCATGGTCATAGTAAATACACATCAGATCATATTTACATTTTTATGTCCAATACTAACTCTGAAACTCAGGAGAAAAAGCTTATAGGGAAGTGCTTTCAAAAAAGAAAGATCTATAGCTACTAAATAGTTGTCAAACAGACTTAGGAAATTCACAGAATCATATAATTTCAGAGTTGAGAATGTATCTCAGTCATCATCTAGTTGAACAAATATCTAAAACAGGAATCCCTTCTAAAATATACCTATTAGAAGGCTATGTCTACCATGGGCCAACTTTTCCTTTTCAAATAATAAAACATAGCTAGCATTTATATTCTATTTTACACGTGTTTTCTCATTTTATCCTCTAAATAATCCTGAAAAGTAGGTCCCATTTCACAGATGAGGAAGCTGAGACAAAGATTATGTGATTTGCATGGGATCATATAATTAATAAGTATGTGAAATTAGTTTTAAACTCTGTCCCTCTGGTTTACTTCCAGCTTTCCATCCATTCTGATACTGCATTGCCCTTACTTCAACACAGAACCTTATTTCCTCCAGCCAGAGCAAGAAATCAGCTGACACATTATGGTAAAAGCAAGAGTCAAGAGTAGATTTGAGATAGAAGTGGAAAAAAAATAAAATCAGAATCAGGAAGACAAGGTTTACTTCTCACACTTGGGCATTTAATCTTTCTCAGTCTCCATTTTCCTGGAGATCCTAAAGTTATTGGTATTGCCAATATTATATTTTGAGGAGAATCAAATTAAATAATGTGGGGAAAGTTCTTTCTAGCCATATATGGTGGTAATAATGAAATTCTGATGAAACTCAAGGGAATGAAGACATTTGTCCTAAGTCACAGAGCTAGTAAGTAAGCTAGAAGTTGCAACCAGGTCTCTAGACTCCATGTCAAGAACATTTTCCCCACATAAGTTGGATATCAGTATTCTACTCCAAAAAGGAAATCTGAAAATATCTATGTGTACAAAATGGAAAATTTTACTAAAATTTCCTCAATTCAATTAATTGTAATCATTATAGATTCTTCTAACACTATGTATGTTTTTCCTGTTGACTTTTCTCCCCTACTAGTACTGGAATTCTTACCTTGGGAAAAGCATTGGATAGAGAAAGCACAGACCGCTACATTTTGATAGTTACTGCTTCTGATGGCAGACCTGATGGGGTAAGTGAAATTCAAATGAATTTGCTTTAATAAAAAAACTTAAAATTATTTTAATGGCTGTTTTACGTTGAGAAAATAACCTGCTGGAATTATGGACATGTTTCTTCATTTTGTGATCACTTTATGGTTTGGAACACGGCAGAGAAAGCCCAAATACTATTTGGAGATCTGCCATTTTGAAAATACATCTCTGAAATCTTTAAACTTGTGGTAGGTGGTATGTCATATTGTGCTAGTCAAAATGAAAGACTATGACTTTCTTCCACAATGGTTGCACAGACATGGTTAAAAAACAATTTGACAAAAATCATTGATGTTTTAGTGCAAGGAAAACTCAAGTGATAACATAATCTTAACTTAGTTGCCCTCCCTCCTCCCCCCCATCCAATTTCCCAGCACCATTCTCCTTCTATGAGACTTATTTCGTGTTCATTTCATATTTACTTATATGATCTCCTGTCAATAAAATGCAAGCTTTTTGAATGCTGGGGTGCTTTTATTTTTCTTTTTGCATTCCCAAAATATAGCATGGTGCCTGGGATGTAGGATTTAATTAAGAAATATTTGTTAAATAAAATATTGAATGGATCCTACAATATGGAATTTCATTCACAGAGGCTACTACAATCTTGGATTTCTGTAAGAGAGTTATGTCTTCCCAAAATGATAGTCACTCTGTACATTGCTATGGTGATACCATATCTTTAGTATTTACTGTGTTGTTGAGTTTTGAACATGATCTTTTAAGAGGATCTTTTTGATGAAGTAGATGAGTCAGAGAAAAGCACTCTATGAGATCATGTCATTAGGATGTTTATCAAAAACAAGGGATACTTCACTAGAGCAGGAAATCAAGGCTAAGGGCAGGAATACCTACAGTCAAACAGATTGGTATATACTATATAAATACCGATGTATGTACATATACACATACATCTAAATATGTATTTAGATGTATGTGTGTAAAAGGCTAGAACTGAGCAAATGGACTTGGATAATGGAGCATGTGAGACTAATTGCCAATTGGACAATTCTCTATTAACATGTTTGAAGGATGACCCTCCCCAACTATTGTGTGCTGGCTGGATTGGTGGGTGTGGACAAAGAAGGGGAAGTGACATGAGTGGGTGGAGTAGGAGGAGGAAATTGAGGGATTCTCCTGGCGGTGGAGAGAGAGGAAGGAGGTGTGGAGATTGCTAGATCTAATCCCCTGACCTGGAATGCAAAAGATCAAGAATAAAGACTTTTAATTATTTTGACTCCTGCTGATTCTAAGAGATCCAGGGTCCTAACATATGTGAATTTAATATATTTGTTTATATATTTATTTAATATTAGTATTTTATATATGTGTTTATATATTTATCCATGAAAGCCCATATTACATAAGCACACACATATATAGAGAGATAGATAGATATTAGACAAATATTAAATAGATAGGTAGATAGATAGATAGATAGATAGATAGATAGATAGATAGATAGATAGATGGATGAATTGGAGATACTGTCAGAGTAAATAAAGATGGGAGCATTTGGGGAGGAAGGTCTGCTAAAGGTGATTTAATGTGAAATCCAGTACTATCCACTATGTACCACACTGTCACAATCATAGTGACCCAATTTCACTATGCTACTTCTGGAACACTAGTTCTGACCAATAATTAGCATCTTTTCATTGGGAGAGAATCTTCCCCAACTTGCTCATAGGTATCATAGATTTTGAGAATATGGGATCAACTTCATGTTCCAGTCACTCACGAAAGAAAGTTTTCAATTGGGAGCTTCAAAAATTACTCTGGAATGAAGTTTTGGTTCCCTTAGCTAAACATCTGAATAATAGCTTTTTGTGCTTTACCACTTTGAAAAAATAATGGTATAACCAAGGCTAAGCCAGTACAGAGCAAGATTATTCCCATTTCCAATAGCAATCTTTCCAAATTATCTGGACTATTTTTACAATCCTAGAATTTAGGAAGATAGAGTTTCCTATAGGCAAGATGAATTTTTTCCAATATTTCATTTATTTCTTTACTTAACTAATATTTACTAAGCTCATTTTTATTAACAACAAATGTACTACTCTACCCAGATAACTCTGAAATGAACAGTCAGGCATGAGATAAGGATGGAGATCAAGGGTCAGTAGAAATCCTTTGCTGAGCAATGCTTCACTTATAGACACATCAGCCATTCTGGTTGTCTGCTTGAACCCCTCATCTTCTCTGGAGGAAGTCTGACCAAAATACATCAGAGCTCTGACAAATAGTTCCATAATAGATCCTGTCAGTTTTCCCATTTGTTAATAATGTTGGATGCAGCTTATTTATCACATCAATGTAGAATCAATGTAGAAAAATGTAGAAAAACTTCAGTGAGGAAACTCCTTCCATCCCTGCAGATTAGACACAGTTCAACAATAGATACCCTTGCAAAATTGCATGGAACTGAATGGTTAAGTGACTTATCCAGGATAAAACATGCAAGAAGGGGTGTCAAAATTAAAAAATGAACTTGGTTAGGTTAAAGAGACTTAAGACAGAGTTTTAAGAGGATAATAAACATGAAGAACTCACATATTACTAATGGTAAAAATGCAACTAAGCACAATTTATAAGTGGTGGGCTCTTCAAATGAATGCATTGTTGAAGAAAATGAATTATATGGAAGATGGTTTTCTTGAAAATACTTAGAGCTGCTGATGTCCCTCTTCCAATTTATTATAACTCTTTCTCTGATTATGCAATAGAAAAGCAACTATTAGGCTTTGTTTGGGAAAGGAGGAGTTAGTCCCTTATATAGTTAACATTTATATAGTCCTTACTAGATGTCAGATACTTTGCTAAGCTCTTAAAAAAAAAAAAAATCATTTGATCCTCCCAACAAACCCTGGAAGTTAGGTACTTTATTATCCCCATTTTATGGATGAGATAAAAACAGAGGTTAATTCACTTGTCCAAGATCACCTAGCTAATTATTTAATGCCAGCTTTTTGTTTTTTCAGGTCTCTCTAACTCCAGTGATTTTGTATAAAGCTTTTTTAGATCAGATCATCTTGACAGTCAGGATGGCCATCTTTCTACTAGACCATGGTACCTCTTCTGCTTATTCAAAAAAGCTGTCAGGGAATATTTAGCTCTCCTTAAATCTTGTAGTATGAAGAATGTTCTATTGTCATTCTCTGGACTGAAGGAAAAAATTTACAAATAAATGAAAATGCCATTGAATAATTCATTCCTTCAGAATTTCTGCATACCTTATTTAGGTTTTCTTTTCACAATGGCAAATTGCATATGGGATGCTCCCAACAGGAGATCTTCCTAAGCTCCTATTTGTCAATGTTTTTTCCTTCTTGGAATTGAGTACTATATATTTGGAATTTCCCTTCTCCCATCTCTATAAACCAAAAGATCCTTAAGGATTAGTTTTATTTTATTGGAGAAGGGGTGTTTTTTCTATCCCAATACCTAGCAGAGGGCTTTGAGTACAGATGTTTGAAATGTGTTTTCTTTTAAATAAATAAATTGAATTTAGTCAGGTGGTTGGAAGCAATATTAATCACAACCTCCCAGTAGCCTCAGATGCCATGAGTATCTATACATTAATCAAACTATAAACTCCATGTGATGGAATGTCTTAGAGTCATACCATGAGTTTTTAGGATCCATAAAGGATGAGATCAACTTTAAGAAAAATGGTTAAAATAAAATAGAGAATCTCTCTTTTTTACATATTCAACACTCTTTTCAATAGTATATGCCTATAATAAACACATGGAAAAATTAAAGGGAGTTTTGAGAAGGAAATAATTAAAGAAATGAAGAGCATGACTTATGATGAAAGGTTAATGGACAACTTGACTTGGCACTGACTGAGAGGGAAGATACCAGCCAGAAAGAGTAGAAGGAGGAGGGAGTCTGTCTCAGAACAAAGAGATATAATTAGAATGGAATAAAATTAGGGAGGAACATTGATGTGAACCATCCAGAGAAAGTCATGGTTATGAGAAATAGATTATAAAACAGAAAGGGAATTACAGTTCCACTACTGAGAATATTTTAATCATGGACATTAAATGAAAAAAAAAAAAGTATTATGAAGAACAATATTCCATGGGCAAAAACTAATGAAGATGAATTGGTCTATTAAATACATTATTCATGCATCCATCTAAGAGCTAGTCTTCTTAGACCATAAGAAAATTTGAAAATTCCTTTTGAAACTGAATTATTTCATCTGGTGAGGTTTTGTAATCTTTCTGCCATATTCTCCTAACTCCTAATTCTCACCTTAGAGTCTCATTTGGTCATTATTTGGGCTCTGATGACTCCTGAGTGTTCACAGCAACAGTTTCTGTTTTTGCCAGAAACCCTGAGGGTTTTCCTCTCCTGGATTGATTTTTTGACTAGGTAAAAGAGGTAGGTCATTTTTTTGCCTCAGTTTTTACTTTTCCTTAATCACTTGGAAGTTGCCTCAGACACACTGAAATCTGTTAAAGAAATTACCCTTAAAAGGTCAAGGCATCCCACTATATCCAAGGCCATGTTCATTTGTATTGATCTCTATCTTGTCATTGGACCAAGATGACTTCAGAGGAAAAAGTTTTCATTGCCCTACCTCAGTTAAATCCAATTCATTTGCAAATAATGACATCATTTTCTTGATATCATGGTCTTTCATAAGAAGGAAGGAAAAAAAAATTAACAATTATGACCAAAGACATTAGTATTCATTGATTTGTTTATAATCAGAAGAATTATCATCAACTTTCTCTCAAAGAATAAACAAACTTGACCATTTCTAATCTAACCTTATTTCAATCATTCCTATGTCAATTTAAATGATGAGTGATCAACAATCACTAACTCAGAGGCATTTGAAAACAGAGCTATAATTAAAAACTTAAATTTGAGATATCTTCTCAGGAAAGTGAATATCTTCACATTAATCTGTGGTTATTACAACAACAAAATTCGGTTCTGCACATATATATTGTACCTAGGATATACTATAAGATATTTAATAAGTATGGGAATGCCTGCCATCCAGGGGATGGGGTGGAAGGAAGGAGGGGAAAAATTCAGAACAGAAGGGAGTACAAGGAATAATGTTGTAAAAAAAATTACCTATGCTTATGTACTGTCAAAGAAAATGTTATAATTATAAAAATTAATAAAAATTTTTTTTTAAATCTGTGGTTATGTTTAAACATAGCACCCATTCCAACATGTCAAGCTATAGTTCAAGGATTAATAATCTGATGGGAAGTTGAAGCCAGACTTCTCAATTGACTGATAAGGAAACTCTTTTAGAGGTTTGGGAAGCCATAGACGGAGTAAGTAGGAGAATTAGAATTTGATTTTCGATTCTCACACTCAAAATCTGAGATTTGTCCTGAATCTAAGAACCTAATTTTAGAGGTAAAATAAGTAATTGGTCTTTCCATTCATTTAACAAATTTAACAGCAAATTTTATAGCAAATATCTGTGAGTGTTGGGGTATTGGGCTATGTAGTAATCATCACCATGTTGCTAAAAATATGAAAGCAGAAAAAAATATTTCTGTAGCTACAACATTGAAGGACAAAAGCAAGAAATAGTTCCAAAGATGTTAGAAAAGCATGCTAGGAGACTGATTTTCTCCTTTATTCTTCCCTGGCCACTTGCGAGTCTTACAAGATCTTTGTTTACAGGTTTATAGAGCACAAACCATGATGGATCTTGAGAAGCACTGATGTTTCCTTTTTGAAACTTCAGAATCAGAATAGTAGCACTTTCATAATGTTTCCATTGTGTGGCGAAAATTTATCAATATTTATCAAAAGAACATCTCACTTTTTCATCGGCACCGATTGGCTATGGACATATGCTTGAATTTTCTGAACTAATAATTTATTTTTGGTCAAATCAGTCTTGGCACACATTCAGCATTGACAAGCCATTTTCATAGGTGCCTGTTGACAAAAGGAATGACAAACTAAACAGCTTCTGAGAATTTGCTTGAAGATGATACATATTTAGTAACCTTGAGAGGAGACTGTTATCTGAGCCTAATTATTGGAAGTGCTAATGATTATCATGAAGATAAACTTGGAAAATAAAAACCTGCTATTATTAAGGGTTCTACCAAAAGCTAGAAGAATTTTTAAAACTATCCTTTTAAATATAGCTAGCTAATAAGTTAAAATCAGTTATGACTGACCTTAAGAAAAACTATTAGCTCAATGTGTAAAAAAGAAAGTGGTATGGTTCATTATATTTGAGACATTATGCCACTTTGTGAAAGAAATCTCCTGTAAGTCTTTCCAGGTTTTTGTTTTTGTTTTTATTTTCTGAAATCTGCTTATCATTATTTATAGAACAATACTATTACATTTCAAATGCCTAATCTTGTTCAGCCATTTCCCAATTTGTGGACATTCCCTCAATTTCCAACTCTTTGCTAACACATACACACACACACACACACACACACACACACACAAACAAACAAAACAAAACAAAACAAAACAAAAACTGCTATAAATATTTTTATACATGAAAGTTATTTTTCCCTTTTTTTACAATTTTTTGAGAGATACACCTACTAGTGGTACTATTAGGTCAAAGTGTAAGCATGGTTTGATTACCCTTTATATACATAGTTCCAAATTGTTTTCCAGAATGGTTGGATCAGTTTACAATTCTACTAAGAGTGTATTGGTGTCCTGATTTTCCTATATCCTTGACAGAATTCATTATTTCCCTTTTCTGTAACATTAGGCAACCTTTCAGGTATTAAGTGGAACTTCAGAGCTGTCTTAATCTGCATTTTTCTAATTAATAATGATTTAAAATAGGCATTTTATATGACTATAGATAGCTTATATTTCTTCATCTGACACCTAACCAGTCCTTAATTGGAAAATGATGTGTGTTCTAATAAATTTCACCCAGTTCTCTAGATATTTGAGAAATGAGGCCTTTATCAGAAATATTTTTTATAAAAATTTTTTCTCAACCTTCTGTTTTCCTAATTTTCTTTTGCTTTATGCAAAAATATTTCTAATTTAATTATCCATTTTACATCTCATAATGATCTCTATCACTTGTTTTGTTGAATAGTCTGCCTTTCTCCATGGATCTGACAGACAAATTATTCCTTGCTCTCCAAATTTTCTGATGGTATCTTTATGTTTAAATCATTTTCCCATTTTAATATTGTAAGATATTGGTCTATATCTAATTTCTTCTGTGCTGTTTTCCATTTTCCAAGAAGTTTTTGTCAAATAGTGGATTTTTATCACAGAATCTGGGGTCTTTGGTTTTATCAAACACTAGATCACTATACTCATTTACTACTGTGTTTTTGGTACCTGAGCTATTCTGCTGATCCATAACTCAATTTCTCAGGCAATACTAAGACGTTTTGATGATTGCTACTTTATAATATAGTCTTAGATGGGGTATGGCTGGGCTACCTTTCTTTGTATTTTTAAAATTTCCTTGATATTGTTGACCTTTTATTTTTAGATGATTTATTTTTTTTCTACTTATATAAAATAGTTTATTATTAGTTTGATGGGAGAATGGCACTGAATAAGGAAAGTAATTTAACTAGAATTGTCATTTTTATTATATTGGCTAGTCTATGAATGAGTGATTAATATTTTTCAAATTTTTAAATATGATTTTATTTTTGTAAAAACTATTTATAATTGTGTTTATATAGTTCTCCAGTTTGTGGAGATCTATCTGTGAAGATAGACTCCTAAGTGTTTTATATTGCCTACAGTTAATTTAAATGGAATTTTTTTGTCTTCTCGTACTTGATATTGTTGGCAACACACACACACACAAACACACTAACAATATTGGTAATTTGGTTTTCTTCTTTCTTTCTTTTTTTTTTTTTTTTTTTTTTTTTTTTTACATCAAATTAACCAAGAGTTTATTTTAGTATAAAAAATCTTTCAGGAAAGAAATGGATATTCAATGAAATGGAACTTTCAAACATTTCTGATGAAAAAAGAATAGCTAAACAGAAAATTTGATTTTTACTCAAGAGAATACTAAAAAGGTAAATGGGAAAGAAAAAAACATACACAGAATTTAGTAAGGCCAATGTGTTTATATCCCCACTGAAGAAGATAATCATTGTAATACTTAACAACTATATATTAGTGTAATTAGGAGTATTCATACATAAAGGTTCATACATAAAGGATTTAGCTATAGATTGACTTTGATGGGATAATATAAAAGATTAAGGAAGAAAAAAGAGGATTGTATTGAGAGAAGAAAGGAAGAGGAAGAATGGGATAAATTTTATCACATGAAGAGTTCAAAAGATCTATTAAGGGGAGGGAAAGAAGAGGGAGATGAGTGTAGATTAAAATTAAATCTCACTTTCACTGGATTTGTCTTAAAGATCGAATGACACATGCAACACTGAGTATAAAAATCTATATTACTCTATAGGGAAATAGGAGGGGAGGACAAAATAGGAGGGTAAAAGAAGGGAAATCAGATTGATGGAGGTAATGGTCAGAAGCAAAACACTGGTGAGGAGAAACCAGGTGAAAAGAGATAGAGAAAAAAAACAACATAAATGGGAAACTACGAAGAAGGGGTGTGTATACTCAGTGATCATAACTGTGAGTATGAATGGGAAGAACTCACCCACAAAACAGAAGCTGATAGCAGAATAGATTAAAAAAAATCCTATATTGTTTACAAGAAATACATTTGTTTCAGAGAGACACACAGAGAGAAAAGGTAAAAGCTGGAACAGAATATATTATGCTTAGGCTGGAGTAAAAGAGAGAGAGAGAGAGAGAGAGAGAGAGAGAGAGAGAGAGAGAGAGAGAGAGAGAGAGAGAGAAAGAGAGAGAGAGAGAGAGAGAGAGTGAAGTAGCAGCTATGATCTTTCACAAAGCAACAGCAAAAATAGAGCTAATTTAATGAAGGACAAAACATCTTGCTAAAAGGTACCATATACAATAAGGTCATATAAACTCTAAACATATATACAACAAAGAGTATAATGTACGAATTTCTAAAGAATAAGTTAAATGAGTTATAGGAGAAAATAGACAGTAATACTATACTAGTAGGGAAGCTCAACTTTTCCATCTTAGAGCTAGATAAATCTAATGACAGAATAAACAAGAAAGAAGCTAAAGAGATGAATAGAATTTTAGAAAAAATAAGTATGATAGACTTCTGTAGAAAGTTTAATGGGGATAGAAAAAATATACCTGTTCTTAGTGGTATATGACATTTACACAAAAATTGACCATGTATTGCAGTAAAAAAAATCTCACAGTTGGATCCAAAAAGGAAGAAATAAATTAAATGCATCCTTTTTTTTTAATGAAACCAGTTTTTAGTTATATGTGTATATGTGTATACATAAACATTCTAGGATTCCCTAAATATATCACTCTGTCATCTACAAAGAACATTTTTGTTACCTCATTGCAAATTCTAACACTTTTCAATTTTTTTCAACTCATTTCTATAGCTAACATTTTTAGTACAGCATTGAATAATGCTGTTGATATGTGCATTCAACCCTAATTTTACTGAAAAGACTTTTAGCCTACCACTATATATTGCTGATGATTTTAAATAAATACTATCCATTTAAGAAAAGTTCATTTATTTCCATATTCTCTAGTATTTTAATAGGAATGGCTGCTATGTTTTATCAGAAAGCTTTTTTTCTGCATGTATTAAAATAATCATTTCATTTCTGTTAGTTTTGTTATTGATATGGTCACTTAGGTTGATACATTTTGTACTTTTGAACCACTCCTGCATTCTTGGTATAAATCCTATATAGTCATAGTGTACAATCTTGGTGACATATTGCTGTAATCTCGCTAGCATTTTATTCATAAATTTGGCATCAGTGTTCATTATAGAAATTGGTTCATAATTTTCTTTCTCTGTTTTGCTGTTCCTGTTTTTGTTATCTATACCATATTACCCTAGGGATTATTATTTATGGTCTTCATTGAGGGTGTGTTAAATATTTTTCTTAATGAGGCTATTTCAGTATTCTATTTTCTTTTTCGTTAATATGGGCAATTTATATTTTTGTAAATATCAACTTCAGTTAGATTGTCAGATTTATTGACATACAATTAAGCAAAATATCTTTTAATTATTCCTTTAATTTCCTCTTCATTGGTGGGGATTTACCCTTTTCATTTTTTGGTAGTAGTAATTTGGTTTTCTTCCTTTTTTAAATCAAATTAGCCAATGACTTTTCTATTGTGTTGAGATTTTTAGTTTTATTTATTAGTTCAATGAATTTCTTTCAGTTTTATTAACTTCTGTTTTGATTTTCAGGATTTCTAATTTGGTATTTAATTGGGGAGTTTTAGTTTACTCTTTTTGGAGCTTTTTAAAATATGTGCTCAACTCACTGATCTGTTTTTTTATTATTATTTTTATCAATGTAATCATTTAGAGATGTAAATTTTTCACGAAGTACAGCTTGTAATATATTCCCTAAATTTTGTTACGTTGTGTCATTTTGCCATTCTCTTTGATGAAGTTATTGTTTTCATGATTTGTTCTTTAACAAACTCATTCTTTAGGATTATATTATTTAGTTTCCAATTAATTTTCAATCACTTTCAAATGTTCTTTGTTAAATATCATTTTTATTGCTTATGATCTGAAAAGGATGCATTTAATTTATTTCTTCCTTTTTGGATCCAACTGTGAGATTTTTTTTACTGCAATACATGGTCAATTTTTGTGTAAATGTCATATACCACTAAGAACAGGTATATTTTTTCTATCCCCATTAAACTTTCTACAGAAGTCTATCATACTTATTTTTTCTAAAATTCTATTCATCTCTTTAGCTTCTTTCTTGTTTATTCTGTCATTAGATTTATCTAGCTCTAAGATGGAAAAGTTGAGCTTCCCTACTAGTATAGTATTACTGTCTATTTTCTCCTATAACTCATTTAACTTATTCTTTAGAAATTCGTACATTATACTCTTTGTTGTATATATGTTTAGAGTTTATATGACCTTATTGTATATGGTACCTTTTAGCAAGATGTTTTGTCCTTCATTAAATTAGCTCTATTTTTGCTGTTGCTTTGTGAAAGATCATAGCTGCTACCTCATTCTCTCTCTCTCTCTCTCTCTCTCCTCCTCTCTCTCATCTCTCTTCTCTCTCTCTCTCTCTCTCTCTCTCTCTCTCTCTCTCTCTCTCTCCTCTCTCTCCTCTCTCTCTCTCTCTCCTCTCTCTCTCTCTCTCTCTCTCTCTCCTCTCTCTCTCTCTCTCTCCTCTCTCTCTCTCTCTCTCTCTCTCTCTCTCTCTCTCTCTCTCTCTCTCTCTCCTCTCTTCTCTCTCTCTCTCTCTCCTCTCTCTCTCTCTCTCTCTCTCTCTCTCTCTCTCTCTCCTCTCTCTCTCACTCTCTCTCTCTCTCTCTCTCTCTCTCTCTCTCCTCTCTCTCTCTCCTCTCTCTCTCTTCCTCTCTCTCTCTCTCTCTCTCTCTCTTTTACCTCCAGGCTAAGCACAATATATTCTGTTCCAGCTTTTACCTTTTCTCTCTGTGTGTCTCTCTGAAACAAATGTATTTCTTGTAAACAATATAGGATTTTTTTTAATCTATTCTGCTATCAGCTTCTGTTTTGTGGAAGTAGTTTCCCATTTATGTTGTTTTTTTTCTCTATCTCTTTTCACCTGGTTTCTCCTCACCAGTGTTTTGCTTCTGACCATTACCTCCATCAATCTGATTTCCTTCTTTTACCCTCCTATTTTGTCCCTCCCCTCCTATTTCCCTATAGAGTAATATAGATTTTTATACTCAGTGTTGCATGTGTCATTCGATCTTTAAGACAAATCCAGTGAAAGTGAGATTTAATTTTAATCTACACTCATCTCCCTCTTCTTTCCCTCCCCTTAATAGATCTTTTGAACTCTTCTTGTGATAAAATTTATCCCATTCTTCCTCTTCCCTTTCTTCTCTCAATACAATCCTCTTTTTCCTTCCTTAATCTTTTATATTATCCCATCAAAGTCAATCTATAGCTAAATCCTTTATGTATGAACCTTTATGTATGAATACTCCTAATTACACTAATATATAGTTTGTTAAGTATTACAATGATTATCTTCTTCAGTGGGGATATAAATACATTGGCCTTACTAAATTCTGTGTATGTTTTTTTTTTCTTTCCCATTTACCTTTTTAGTATTCTCTTGAGTAAAAATCAAATTTTCTGTTTAGCTATTCTTTTTTCATCAGAAATGTTTGAAAGTTCCATTTCATTGAATATCCATTTCTTTCCTGAAAGATTTTTTTTTTTTTTTGCATGTAGTTTTTGTGTATAGTTGATTCTTGGTTTTAATCTAAGCTCCTTTGCCTTTCTAGAATATCATATTCCAAACCTTCTCATCATTTCATATATTAATCATGGTCCTGTGTGATGCTGACTATGATTCCTTTATATTTTAAAGGTTTCTTTCTGCTTGCTTGCATTATTTTCTCCTTGACCTGAGAGTTTTGGAATTGGGGGAGGGGAGTTTTCATTTTGGGCTCTTTTCAGAATATTATCAATAGATTCTTTTCATTACCATTTTGCCATAGTTATGGGAATATCAAGGCAGTTTTTCTTTATGAGTTTTTGAAAGACAGTGTTCAAGTTCTTTTTTGTGATCACTGTTTCCAAGTCGTCCCAATAATTCTTAAATTCTCTCTCCCTGGTATGTTTTCTGGGACAGTTGTTTTTTCAATGAGGACTTTTGCATTTCTATTTTTCTTTTGATTTTGTTTGATTCTTGATGTCTCATAGAGTTATTAGTTTTCACCTTGCCAAATTCTAATTTTTAATTATTTTCTTCAGTTACCTTTTGCATCCCTTTTCCATTTGGCCAATTCGACTTTTTAAGAGCTTGTGTTTTTTTTTCCCTCCAAGCTCTGACTCTTTTCATGTTTTTTCTCATATTACTTTCATTTCTATTTTTTTTCTATTTTTTTCTTCTACTTCTTTTATTCTATTTTTTTAAAAAGATATTTTTTTGAGTTCTTCCAGGTAGACTTTGGATCTGACAACTTTGGATCCCTTTGACTTTTCACCTATGCTGGGCTGGGCTCCACTTTTATTCAAATGCTCAGACCTTTCTTGCATTAGACTTTCTAAATTTAGTTGGTCTGGAAATTTGTTTCATACAATCTTTTATGAGCTTTTTTGATTTGAAATTGATTTTGAATCAGGATGTATAGTGGCTTCTAATTTGGGAAAAACTCAGTCAACTTCCTGCCTTTTCTCCACCATCTTTTCACCAACCTCTGAAAAAAAATCTCCTTTTTAAAAAAGGACTTAGATCCTCTGAAACTGCTTCTTTTCATTCCAAATTGAACTTTTAATGCAAAACTAGCCAGTAATCAAGTGCAGGCTACAACAGATGGGTTACAATTTGCATTATTGTAGAAAACTTCCCAAGCAACGAGACCATAGATCAACCAACATAATGTTTGTTGTTTTTTTTAATTATTCCGGTGGACACAGCTGTAGATGAGGCTAAAATCTGAGGGGTGAGGGGAAAAAAAGTAAAAAGCCTGGAAGGAAAAATGACTTTTTTCTATATATAATTTGTAATCACTTACAAATATGGAACACAAAATTATCAAAAAAAAAATACTGTATAAACATACTATATCCCCATTTTGTCCTATGTGTCAGAGAGAAGGGGTTCAGAGACTTTAATTTATCATTGCTGAGAAAGGACATGACTTTTCCTTTCAATTTCAGGAGCATTTATTCTTGTCTTAATCTTATACTCTAACAGTATTGTTTGAGTTCTATGTTCTCTGTGATATCTGGTTGTTGGAAATATATCTTCAAAAGATAAATAACCTCACCCATGAATACTAAACCTTCACATTAAAAAAAGAATGGCTTTGTCATTATAAGCTTGTTCTCCCTCATATATAACATGGAATCAGCATTCTTAAACTAATTAAAAATACCTATTTCTCATAGGTACATAGGTGATTGAAGGAGTTAATTATTCTTAGTGTATAAAGTTTTATCATTAGTGTATAATATTCAAGGAAAGGAGAGAGATGTGTGCCTATCTGAGATTTAGACAAAGGGAAATTGTATTTCTCATTGAAAAGTCCAGTAAAGGAAGCAAACATCTTAGATTTAGGCAGGCAGATGGAGCTAATTTCTAACTTTTAACTTAAATGATGTAGAGACGTATCAATGAAGAAGTGAGGAGTGACAAAGAAAAAGGCATCTCCAAGCTGTGCCATTGTCTCCTTGAAATGCACTCAAGTAACCTGGATTTCAATGCTGCTTCAAGGTCTCTCCTTGTTATTGAGTACCATGACAGGCTTCAGAAATATAGAGTTCTTAATAAAAAGGTATGCACCAAGCTTAATGAGTTAGATCACAGATTTGATTACAAATCAGGCTGGGTGTCAGGAGATAGGAAATACAAATGGCTAATATTTAATTCAAAAATCCCTTTGTCAATTTAACCAAAAGCAAGAAAAAAAAGCAAACAAGCTTTCACAAGGACAATGTTCTATTGAAATCTAAGATGGGAATGGGGCTCTCCTGCTCATTTTACATTTTCCTTTTAGGAAAGCATTTATTAATTGCTTACTAGGTTTAAAACACTATGTAACAACCAGTTGAAAAAATTGGCTTTGAGAGACACAGACAGCAACAATAGTAACTAATCCCTGATTCTGAAGAAATATGTTTGAATGAAAGAAGGAAGGAAGGGAGAGATGGAGGAAGGGAGTTAAGGGAGAAGGGAGGAGGAAGGAAGGAAGGAAGGAGGAAGGAAGGAAAGGAAGGAAGGAAGGAAGGAAGGAAGGAAGGAAGGAAGGAAGGAAGGAAGGAAGGAAGGAAGAAGAAGGAAGGAAGAAGGAAGGAAGGAAGGAAGGAAGGAAGGAAGGAAGGAAGGAAGGAAGGAAGGAAGGAAGGAAGGGAGAGAGGGAGGGAGGGAGAGAGGGAGGGAGGGAGAGAGGGAGGAAGGGAGTTAAGGTAGAAGGGAGGGAGGAAGGAAGGAAGAATAGAAGAAAGGAAATAAAGAAGGAAGGAAAAAAGAAAGAAAGAAAGAAAGAAAGAAAGAAAGAAAAGAAAGAAAGAAAGAAAAGAAAGAAAGAAAGAAAGAAAGAAAGAAAGAAAGAAAGAAAAAGAAAGAAAGAAAGAAAGAAAGAAAGAAAGAAAGAAAGAAAGAAAGAAAGAAAGAAAGAAAGAAAGAAAGAGAAGAGGGAGGGAAGAAGAAGGAAGAAGGAGGAAGGAAGGAAGGAAGGAAGGAAGGCCTGGAAGGCCTCAGGAAGCCTCCTGTCCGGCCTGTCTGTGTCCTGGTCCTTCCGTTCTTGGAAGGAAGGAATGGCCGGTCAGTCGTGGGAGGTGAGTAGAGTGCGGGCCGGTTTCTGGTCCGGAGCCCTTCCTCCGGGCGGGTCAGGGAGAAACTGTCTTACACCCGTTATCAACTATTACCATCAAACTCTAGGATACCAAAAAATAACAACCCCTAAATCTCAAGGACTTCTATTTATAAGGAGGAGAAAGACATATACCAGCAAATGATTTTGCTGAGTTGATAGGAAGGCCCAGTGGGGTCCTAAGGGTGAAGCAGCAGGCAGACAGTACAGGATATCGTGTCACTTTCCATTCATCAAACAATATCGGTTTCTGGTGGTGAAGCAGTAGATCATAATGAATAATTTTGAATTGAGAACTTCGGGGGGCGTCTTTATATTTGGTGGACCCATAATATAGGTCACCATGGAACTTAACCGTACATTGCAATTAGTGTTATTGTACCAGTGATATTGGAGTCCTCCCTGAAAGGGCTGCTGCCCTGCATGATGGCCATGATGTGGGGGTTAGAAGTACAAACAGTATTGTGTAGGCTCAGCTTTCCCCTTATTTCTTCCATGTTTGCCTACTGATCTCACCAATGACAATAATACAGCTGATTTCAGAGGAGTTGCTTGATTCCATTCACTCAAACATTCAGATTTCAGGCAACCAAAACAGTCACATACAATTTAAACAGATATTTCTAATACTTTCTATTCAATGTTTTCATCTTTACTGAATGACACCATTCCCAAACTTTGTAGTCATCAACTCCAAGAAAAAGTTGGCTGTTCCTGTTGCAAATATTCCTTAGCTAGCTTGGTGCTTTCACTTGAAGTTTTGATTGACAGCTGCAGGAACTCTGGCTTGCTTAACAAACAGAATGCTTGCAATTCAATTACAAACTCTTTTCTGGGGATCAGCTGTGATAATGACCTTTGTGTTTTGTAAGACCCTGGGTTCTTTTTTCTTCTTTTGTTTTTTTTCTTTTAATGAAGAGCTGTCATATGGAAGAGGGATTAAAGTTATCCTACTTGGCCCCAGAAGGCTGAACTAGGAACATTGGATGTAAGTTATCAAGAGGAAATTTTATCCAGATGTCGGGAAAATCTTTCTAAACAGGGAAAACTCTGCTAATAGGAGAGGAGGCTTCTAGAAAGGGCATGGATCTGCCCTTTCTTTGGTGGTCTTCAAGGAGAAGGTGATCATTTGCTTGATATCTGGTCATAATCGCCAGGACTGTTTTAAGTAACTAGTATGTCTGTTGCACTGTTCTAGGCACCTGGGGCCCAAAGAAAAAAAAAATGCAAATCTCTGCCCCTAAATAGCTTGTGTTCTAACAAAGGAAATTGCTCGTGTTAGTAAATATAAAATATATACAAAATAAACTAAAAGAGCTTTGGGGGTTTCAAATAGGAACATCTGGGGGAATTAGGAAAATCCTAATGATATAGATAACTCCAAATGAGCTTTCAGAGAACCAAAGGATTGCAAGGAACAGGAGTGAAGATGGAGTGCATTACAGGAATGGCAGATTCCCTGTTCAAGACATAAAGAAAAGAAATGGAATTTTATGAGTTAGAAACAACAAGAAGTCTGGGTCAGCTGGAAATTGGTCTTTTGGTTTAGGGATAATATATAATAAACCTGGGAAAGGAGATTGACCAAAACTGTGAAGATTTTAAACAACCAAATAGGAATTTCATTTTCCAAAGGACAATAGTGATCCAATGGACAGAGTGCCCAAGCTAGAGTCAGAAAGACTCATCTTTGTGAGCTCAAGTCCAGGCTTAGACAATTCCTACCTGGGTTAGCTGGTCAAATCCTAACTCCTATTTGTCTCAGTTTCCTCATCTGAAAAATAATCTGGAGAGGGAAATAGCAAACCATTCCAGTGTTTTTATCAAGGAAATCCTAAATAGGATCATAAAGAGTCAAACATTTGAAATAACTGAATAATAACATATCAAGATCTGCAAAGATATAGCTAGAAAAATACATATATAAATAATATATACACACATCTTTATGTATACATAATATATATTGGATACATGTATGTACACACACACACACAACACACACACACACACACATATATATATATATATATATATATATATATATATTATATACATTACAGATATATGATAATGTATCTTCATAATCAGCAGTTGGCATAAATGCTTAAAGGCATCATTTCTACATGATTGACTTAAAGTCAGGAAAACTTTACTTTAACCTAATTTCAGGTACTTACTAGCTTTGTGTTCTGGGCAAATCTCTTAATTAACTGCTCTGTGTCTCTGTTGCTTCAACTTTAAAAGTAGGACAATGATAACCCTTAGTTAAGGCAGCTAGGTGGCAAAGTGAATAGAGCACAAGAGTTCAAATATGATTTCAGACACTGAACACTTCCTAAGTGTGTGACCCTGGGCAAGTCACTTAACCCCAATTGCCTCAGCCAAAAGAAAAGAAACAAAACAAAACAAAACAAAACAAAAACAGCACCTACTTTTCAGGGATGGTTTGAGAATGAAAAGGAATAATATCTGAAAAAAACTTTATAAATCTTAGGGAATTGCACAAGTGTAATTTACAGATAAGATTAATTGAATCTGAAAAGGCTTAATTAATGACTTGCCCAGTATCCCACTACTACTATATACCTGGGGCAAGATTCAAATGTTGGTCTCCCCGACTCTAAATTCAATCCTCTAGCCTTCTAACATCTAGATAAATTTAGGTTGAGAATTAGAGAAAATAACAGGATTACTGTAGGACACAAAAGCAAGGGGATAGAATTAGTACAGACAAAAAGAAGGACCATTTATTTATTAGAAACTGGAGGAAAGAGCTCTATAATAAGGCATAACAAGAGACTCTGAGATGTAAAGAGGGAAAGAAATGGGAGTTGTAAGCTAAGGACCAGTACTCTATCATATATGAGGTGAGGTCCTCTGATACTCACTAGATGGAAGGAATCTGCAGTAAAGTTCTTAAGAGTTGCTCTGGGTTGAGTGAGGAAATTAAGGATTATTAAGAATACTTCCCCTTGAATAGATTTCTATTTTTCTAGGTTGAGGTAATGAATGCTTCCAGTAACTTTCAGCAACATATGATTAGAAGGAGAGGTGGATGGATAATTCAGAAGAGACATTTGTTCAAGACAGATAGAATATATAGTAGGTGGTACCAAAGGAAACTTTTACCTCTGATTCTGGGACAGAGATTTTGTTGGGATCTTGAGATAATATACACAAAGCACTTTGCAAAATTCAAATGTATATAATGTGATAAGTACTGTTATTACTTGTTTAGAAATGTGCAATTTATGCGGGAAGAGAAAAAGTTCTCTTCAAAAAAATTAAGCATACTCCTGTCATGTTCAAGAAAATAATGTGGACAACAAATATTAAGGAAGTTTCAATTAAATCAATTTTCCTGAATTTAACTCAGTCATGAATATTTTGCAGTTTTCAACTGTGAATTCAACCTTCTGAAAAAAAGGGGTATTTTGGTGGCCTTTTGGATCAATAATCTCACCCTTCATTCCTCCAAAGTTGTCATTTTCGATCTCAAAAAGACTACATCCCTTGATTGGATCTTGCTTACATTCATTAACTATGGAACTACAGCTGACAGAGACCAATTTCACTAGCTTTCCACTGGATTTCCACATTTAGTTTTCTAAACTCAACACATTATAAAGTTTAGATTGTTTGTGATGCTGTTCTGACCTTGAAGGGACATCATTTCTGACTGTCACATACACATTCCAATCCAAATAAACAATGTATAAATTGAACATTTGACTTCTGTCATTGCTGTGAAACTTTGGAAGTAGAGAAATAACCAATAGAGATAAAAGGACAAATATGTCAAGTTCCAATTATTTATTAATACTTTATTTTTGGATTGCCAAATAAGGTTTTTAATACAGTACATATGGTATAAAGAGCAGAAAAAAAAATAAATAAAAGGACAAATGTGTTAAGATCAAGTGGTTTAGTTTCTTTCTTTAAAGATATATGCAAAACTATTCTAAATGAGAATTTAATGTAGTTTTGTTAGTTTTCAGAGTAGTGGCTAATGGGAAGTAAACTTTTTAAAGACCATAATGATCCTGAAATCATTTGTCAATATTTGTGCCTAATATTTGATTGGCAAAAAGTTTAATTCTTTATGAAAGCAACTAATACACATACAAATAAATATCTATACACACATATATGTATATATACATATATGTACATATATATGTATATATACATGTATACATGTATATATGTGTGTGTGTATATATATATATATATATATATACATATATATATATATATATATATATATATAAATCTGCTCATTTGCCAAAGATTTAGTAATAATCTATTTAAGTGATCATTATGTGTCAATCCCAGGAGCAGCTAGTTGACACAGTATTGATTGATTGCCAGGCCTGAAGTTGGGAAGATTCATCATCTTGAGTTCAAATCTGCCCTCAAAGACTTACCAAATATATATCCTGTTTTCCTCAGTTTCCTCATCTGTAAAATGAGTGAGAGAAGGAAAGAGCAAAGTCCTTTAGCATTTCTGCCAAGAAAACCCCAAATGAGATCTCAAGAACTCAGATACAACTGAAGTAACTAAACAACAAACATAGTTATAACCAGTGGGGAAAAGAAAGGAAGAAAAGAGGGATGTGTTAGGAAAGGCCTTTTGCAGAAGATATTATTTGAGGTGAAATTTGAAGGAAACCAAGGAAACCAAAAGGATAGAATGATTGGGGGCATAGCTAGTGCAAAGTATAGGTGTGAAAGTAGAATATCCTGTCAATCAATGAGCATTTGTTTTTCTTTGCAATTTTTAATTAAGAAGCAATTATTTTTCTCTGTTCCCTACTTCCTTCTCCAAAAATTGAAAAAACAAAAATAAACTTTTGCTTAAAAATATCCATAGTGGAGCAAAATAAAATCTTAAATTTGTCACATCCAAAACTGTGTAACTCATTCAGTATTAATCCTTGTCTGTCAGGAGATGAGTAGTATGCTTCATCATTGGTTATCTGGAATTATGATTGATCACTGTAGATCAGAAATTTTAAATCTTGCAAATTCAATAGCCATTTAGTAATCATTTACAATATACCTGGCTCCATGCTAAGTATGGGGGATATAAGGGAAAGCCAAAAAAAAAAAGTCCCCGTTGTAAAAAAATCTCACTTCTAATGAAGAGAACAAGGGAAAAAAAAAAAAGAAGAAACAAGGAAGGAAGGAAAAAGGAAGGATGAAAAAGAAAAAACGGAAACTTTTTATCTAAAAGTATATTCCTCAATTTTAATTTTTAAAACATAATTATTAACAAAATTCCCCCCATTTTCAGAATAATGTGCATATTCCTGAAATTTTTTTTTTAAATTCTGTTATAGACTGGACTGTTTCAGATAATAGTAAGTTTTTTATCACTGGAGATCTTCAAATAAATTGAAAATGACTGCTTATTAGGGATAACATAAAAGGGATTCATGTTCAGGTATGGCTTGCACTAAATGGCCTTGAGAAGTGCCTTCTAACTCTTTGATTCTGTGATTCTGAGATTTATGCAATTACACAGTAGATTTCATAATTTTTAAAGCATTCATTCCTTTCAAAGGAACAACAGAAATAAGTGCTTCATTTAACTAAGCTCTTCATTTGGCAGAATAATCATTGAAATGAAAATAGTTTATGTAGTTTTCCAGTCTCTAGTTATTTCTACTTGTGGATAAAATTAGGCTGATAAACCATTTTATCATATGAAAAAAATAGTGGCTAATTCACCAATAGTCCTCTAGGTCATTGCATGGCAAATCTTTCCTAGGTTGCTATTATGTCCATACATGAGTTATACAGCCATAAAAAGGTCTGACCAGTGGTGAAAACATCACTTTTCTTTGCAATCAAACCATCAACTATTCAGTTTCTTTCTTTGAAATGCATGAGGCTTCTACAGAGGAAATTACTTTCTGAGGTTTAAGTATAAAACATAAGGAATGATTTAGATTTCTAAATACAGGGAAGAAAGTCACACTGAGAGAAGAAAGTGAAGGGGATGAATGCAGGCAGATCTGAAATGGTCAGGAGGGGCACTGAACTTGAAAAACTTCACTAAGGGAAAACTTGAAGACCAATGAATAATTACTAGGAAGGTTGATAAAATCAGATTATCTTTCCTCTAGGAGAATGGGTTAGCTTCATTTTTCAGTCTGTGGGTAATAGAAACATTATTTGTGAGAGTATTTTTCTCCCATTTTTAATATTTAAGTGAGAGAGAAATCTGTCTTAATGATTTTTTTTTTTAAATCAGAACTAAAATTTGAAGGTCTAAGAATAAATAACAATAATCCTGCAAATCTATTCCAGCCAACTTCCATTCAGCCTAAGTAGGCCAGGTTTTGATTGAAATATTGAACTATGCCCAAGCTTTCTTGAAATGTAGCCAGGCTACAAATAGCTTCCAGGGCTTGTTCTTGGCAGACACTATGGTCATTGGTGTCCAGCTAAGCTTTCTCTTTCTCACCTAATATTTATTGAACACTTGTCCAGATGTTCTATTACCTGACCCAAACAAATGTCTTCAAAATAAAATAAAGTTAATTAAGGGCTAAAATGTCTTGAGCTTTCTAGTCTTTCATATATAATCACCACGGGAGCTATGTCAGTCCCCTTTTAGAAATTCCTTTGCCCTTTTGGATACATTTTCAGGTCACCTTCCACCTTTTATTCCTAATTGTTCTTACCTGTGTCTTGGCCAAATTCCCCCTTCACACTCCAAGGAAAGGTTTATGAAACCCCTTTATTTTTGCCCTCCAATCCAAACCTTCCAAATGACAAGACTTTCCAAACATTCATATTTTCTTAATCTAGCATCTCCTATTGGGCTCCCATATGGCTCACTTTAGGGCACTGAATAGGTGAAATATAGTATAATGGATAAAATGGTTAACTTGAGCTCAGGAAAAAAAAAGCATTCAGTTCCAGTTTCATATATATTCAACAGCTCTATGACCATAAGTCAGTCAGGTCAGTTTGTTCATCTGGAAAATGAGGATAGTAATAGCAGCCACTTCATAGCATTGCTGTAAGGCTCAAATTAAATAGTGTGCTTAACAGGCTTTGGAAAAATGAAAATGACATATTTACAGAAATGTCTGGAGTCAGCTTAAATGCAATCTTGAGAGCCAATTGTTAAATTTTCAGTTTGAACAGCTATGCTTTGCCAATCAGCAAATACTACTAATCATGGCTTAATTTATTGTTCAGCCTTTAGAATATGATAGAAAAGGTATTAATAATGTCATAGTATCCATTTTTGAGATCTTGTTGCTAAACATTCAGGAGCATGTTGCTGTATATAAATATCAGTTTTCATTTCTGCAACAGCAATAGAAATCATTTTTTAAAAAGAGACTTTGGCATCATAAATAGAGTGAGTCTTGAAGTAAAATGATTTGGGTTCAAGTCTTGCCTCTGACACAGAACTACTCTGTGACCTTTCATCAGGAAATAAAATGTCTTGTTTGTGTTGCAAGGGGGGGCAGTTTCACTGAGTCAAAATATATGGGCAAGATGAATGTATAAGAAAACTGGGAAGGTAGCGCAAGACTGATGAAGTAAAGATAGTGAATATCTTGAAAAATTAACAGGATTTGTATTTGATTCTGGTAGTGATTTGGAAACATTGGAGTTTGTGGAGTAAAGGAAATGGCATGGTTAGACTTGTGCCTTAGGAAAATCATTTTAAGAGCTGGGTGGAGAAATGACTAGCTTGAAGAGAGAATCAGAGTAGACAATGTTCTCCCCCCCCCCCCCAAGCAAACTATTGCAACAATACAACTTGAAATTATGATCATCAAATCAGATCGCACAAGCTAATAGTTGTGTCATATAAAGTCTGGACGAGCTCTCTGGAGGACCTCAGGATCAGCCTGAGTCCTTGGTTTTAGTGGAAGAGTGAAGGAGGCAGGAAGGCCACTTAGCTGCTCAAAGATGAAGTCTGGAATCTGGTGTCTTCTCTTGTGTCTGTGGCTTAGAGCTATGGCTGAGAGACCTCTGTGTCCCTCCTTCAACCCTTATATACCTTAGGACAATTACATCATTACAACATATGGAATATGTGTGAACTAGAGAACCATTACATCACCATGCTAAGTACTAAGTATATATGTGACCTAGAGAACCATCACCACATCTCCATTCAGTTAACACCTTGTTTCCAGAGTACTTATGCAGAGTTCTGGCCCTCTTCTGTGTTAGAGGACAGAAAGCTCTCTTCTGAAGAGTTAACAATAGTTGAAATGACAAGAATTGGCAACTAAATGGATATGATGTGTGAGAGAAGTGAGCATGACATCTAGATTTCTAACCTGAATGACTAGAAGGATGGTGGTAAATTCAGCAGTAATGGATAAGTCTGAAAGGAGGAAAGTTATGAAGTTATTGTTAGATATGTTGATTTTAAGATGTGTCTAGTAATCCAGTTCAAGATGCTCAATAATGGTTGATTATGTGAAACTAAAAGTCAGAAGAGAGGTTAGGGTTGGATAAGTAGATATTGGGATCATCTGCAATATAATCCATGAATTGATGGAACCATAAAGCAAAAATAGTGTATGTAAAGGAAAGAAATAGGGCCCAGTACAAAAATTTAAGAAATACTTAAAGGGAGTACTTTAGGTTCTTACTAAGTGCTAAGTCGGTACTTAACAATTCTCTAGTTCCGGCATTAAGGGGAGTTTTACCCTTTTGAACTTCTGGGGAGGAGCTTGCATGTTTAAGAGGAGCAAGTTCATTGGTTGAAGTATTTTTTCCCAGAAGCCCCTGAGTTATTTTATGCCCATTCTCTAGGAGGATAAAAGAAGCAACATTGAGCAAGAGAGGAGTCTCTACTCTAGGTCAGAGTTGGCTGCTCTCTACAGGGAAGAAGAATCTGGCTAAGAGATTGAGTTGAGATAACAGATCTCCTCCCAGAGCATGATCTGCAGTTTCTGGAGACAACAGAACTTTACAGGAGTAACTATCACTTAAATGAAAAAAACTTTAGGGGATTGAACAGATGAAATATGGCATAATGGATGAAATGGTCAACTTGATTTCAGGAAAGAAAATGGGTTCAGTTTCTGCCTCATATATTCAATAGCTTTGTGAGCCTAAGTCAGATAGGAAGGAAAACTCAGGGAAAGAACCGTTTCATGAGAGAAGAGAGCATTAAGAAGGGGTTCATAACCATTTCAAAGGCCATAAAGAGATCAAGAAGGATGAGCAAAAAAAAAGACCATTGGATTTGACAATTAAGGGAATATTGGTAGCTGCAGAATCATTATCTGTGTTGAAGTCTCCTACTATGAATAAAGTACTTTTAAAGGAAGGAGATTAAGAAGAGAAAAATGATTTATTGAGGAAGGAATGAGAGTGATTTGAAATCTGGTAGATTTCAGTAAGCACAATTATGATTGGATTATCAATATGGATTAAATGAATCTCAAATGAGAAGAGATTACTAAATAGTAAAGGGAGACAAAGAGCCTGAAAGTGATGGTGAGGATGAATCAGTTTTAAAAACGTTGCTCCTGTCAGTTAAGGAACCATATTTAGATCTTATAAAATGTCTATGAGATTGTTTCCTAAAGAGGGACATTTGAGGCTTTTTGCTCTACCCAATCAAATTTTTTCTATTTTTAAAACCTTTATCTTTTCTGCTCCAAATTATTTCCCTACCACCTTCCTCCTTCTCATCATTGAGAAAATGGGAAATACAAAACCTACTGCAAATATGTATAGATAAAGCAATTCCTATATCATGTCATATACACATATATGTATATAACATTCACACGTTTATGTATACATGTGTTTAAATATATGTATATGAATTTATGTGTGTATGCCTTAATATGAATTCTACATTCATTACTTCTTTTTCTGGAGTTATCATGTTTGTTTCTTTGTTTGTTTGTTTAATTCTGGTTGGATTTTTTGTTTATCAGATTTCCGAAATCTTTCAAAATTATATATTTTAACAATATTATTATTATGTAAATTGTTCCCTGATTCTGTTCACTTCACTTTGTATATAGATTCACATAAATAATTCTAGATTTCTCTAAAATCATCTCCTCCATCATTTATTACAGCACGATACTCTAATGCTTCTCTTTTTTTTTTTTTTTTCATAGTGGACAATAAAAATAACAAAAGAGCAACAAAAACAAGTCATAACTATCAAAGAGGCATGACTAATAACTTTCCATATAGAAATTTAGTCTACTTTGTTCTTTCAATTCAATTCAAATCAATAATTTATTAAGTATTTACAATGTATGTCTATGCACTCTATGAAGTAGCAAGAGTTGTACTAAGCAGTGAAGATATAAATTTAAAAAGAGAGATAGCAGAGGCAGAGAGATAGACAGAGACAGAGACAGAGAGATAGACAGAGACAAATCCTCCTTAAGAAACATATAGTTTAATAGGGGAAAAAAAAAAAAAAAAAAAAAAAAAAAAAAAACAATACATAAAAATAAAAGAAAAAGGGGGGATAGGTGGCCACTAGGAGGAGCCCAGGGTGTCTATTCCAAATGAGTCAAAGCTAAACAGAACTGCTGATGGAAAAATATAGCTACCTGCAGGGTTGTAATCTCTGTTTAAAGAAAAGCTTTGGGAATCACTTCATGCTTTGTCCTCTAGTTTTCCAATCAGAGGGCAGAAAACAAGAGAAGATGAGTTAAGGAGTTGTTGATTATCAAAGCACCAGTCAATTTTCATAATAATAAGATGTTTTATAATCAGATTATCCTGGATTAACATACTTAATATTCCCTTGAATGGAAGCCAAGAAGAGCTATTGATTGAAAAAAATTCATATTTCCATGAAACAATGTGAATGAATAAAGATCTTGCTCAAAAATATTATCTCAATAATAGTTACATAATGTTATAGTATGCTTTATGTCCTTTTCCATTTCTTTAGAATTTTTCCATATTTGAATTATCCTAAAAATTTATCCCTGAGCTTCTTTAAAATTGTATCGCTCTAGTGTGGTTTTCCTCTTTGTATGTAAGACTTATGATTTCTTCTTCACTTTTATGAAGGTCATAGTATAAAAGGAAAATGAGAGTTTATTTATCTAGTGTCTACATTATATTAAAGTTTTAAAGAGTCTCTTGGCCACAAGATGTTATTTCTTTTTGTTTTGTAATAACTCCCTATCCATAGTCGTTAATTTTAAATAATACAAAAACATCCAGAATTTTAGCTGGAATTGAGTTTCATTTTTAGGTCTGAAATTTCTATTATCCTACCTATTAAAGTGAAGAAAGTGCTGGGTAAATAAGTAAAGCAAGATAAGGCAATAAGATAAGGCAAGATGGGTAGGAAAGCCTCATTGCTGTTTAATGCCTCTATGATGTAGGGCAATCCTGAACTTTTCTTGGTTTCGGGCTCTTCATGCTTAAAAGAAAAGGCTGCACCAGGTAACTTGTAATGTTCAATCACAGATTTACATCTATGATACTAGAATTCTTTATCATTGCAGTAGAAAAATAAGTAAGTGATGTATTCAGACAAAACTTCATTATCATAATATCTATATGTAAGTCAATCGGTCTAAAGACAGGCTTTTCACTATAGGTTTTTCCTCTACATATTGTAACTGTGTATTCATTTAGATTCTTATGAGTAAGCAAATCATAACAGCAATTTTATCTTCAGCAACCTGATTCTAATTTAAAACCCATTGCATTCAGTATGCTGTTTTTTTCTTTTTTTCTGAGCACTGAATAGACAAAGTAATGCACTGATTTTACTTCCCATTCTTTATGGTATAAAAGAAAAATATATAAACTCTAAGACAGGTTCCATTAAAGTTTTCTCCTAATGGTATGGGTGATAGAAAGAGGAAAAAAAAATGTTTTGGGAAACTGACAGCTACTATAGTTTTCTTTGGACAGTGGCTTTTCATTCCCTATTTCCTAGCAAGGTAAAACCTAAAATGCTCTATTATTCTTCCTATGCAGAACTGTGTCATATTATGAAAATAAATTTATATGTAATTTTCTTGGTGCATCAGTAGTAATAGTAGTATTTATTTGTATGACTCAGAATCCATGGGGTTTTTTAAATGGAAATGTTATCTTTTAAATAGTTTAATAGTAAGATGGTGGATTAGAAGAACAGCTGGGCACTCTCACTATTATACTCCAAATAACTTTAAGATAATGGTTTAACTGAAATTTAGGAATGGCAAGGCCAACAAATGTCAGGGAGAGACATATTTGTAATCTAAGAAGACTTAAGGCATCAATAGGAAAGATCTATAGCACAACAGTAAAGGTACTTGTCCTGATCACAAGCCACAACAGTGGTCATAACAACAGCAATACCAGTTTCTGGAGCTTTAAGCTCCAAGTTCCAGAAACTTAGAGTCAGACAAGAGCTCAGAAAGAAATTAAATGGGAACCTTTACTAGCACTGGGATTACAGTTGATTATTGGTTGGCAACTCTATTGCCCATTGCATTTCTGGGTCACCATTCCAGAATTGAGAAGGTAGTCAGTTTAAAAAAGAAAAAAAAAGGAGCAGAGGTCCAGGTCACATTTATATGGCAAAGAGGAACATTGATGCTTGTGGCTGAAGAGTATCAGAAGCCTTTACTGGTAGAAAACCAGAGCACAAATGAGGAGAAAATTAATCATACTTCTCCCAGGATCACACCTTGAAAGGATCAAAAACTTTTAGGTCCTCAGAACTATCTCTGAAAACAGCAGTACAAAATAGCCTGAAGTGTAGTATAGTAGTTCCACACCTGAAGGTGAACAGAACATGACTTTAACATAAAATTCAAAGTCAAGATAACAGTTGGAAAAATGAGGAAACTAAAAATAAAAAAAAAAGATGAACATTCAAAAGTTATTATGACATCAAGAAAGATGAAAATATATGTTTGGAAGAAACCTCAAAGAAAAATGCTAAATGTACCCAAGCTCAAAAGAATTCCTGGAAGAGTTAAAGCAATAGGCATGGAGTAGTAGAGGGAAAGTTAGGAAAGGAAATAAAAGTAGTACAGGAAAATTATAAAAATAAAATTAACAAATTTATTTTAAAACATTTAAAGAAACAACACCTTAAAAAGCAGAATAGGTCAAATGGAAAAAGAGATCAAAAAATTCACTGAAGAACTCCTTAAAAAGAAGAATTGAAGTAAGAAAACTATTAGGATAATTTGCCATATCAATAACCAAAGTAACAGAAATCATATAATTATCTCAATAAATGCAGAAAAAGCATTTGACAAAATTCAATACCCATTCCTATTAAAAACATTAGAGAGCATAGGGATAAATGGAATTTTTTCTTAAAATGATCAGTAGCATCAATTTAAAAATTATCTATAAACATCATTTATAATGAGGATAAATATAAGTATTCCCACTAAGATCAGGAGTAAAACAAGGTTGCCTACCATCACCATTTCTATTCAATATTATATTAAAAATATTAACTTTAGCAGTGAGAAAAAAAGAAAAGGAATTAGAGTAGATAATGAGGAAACAAAATTATCATTTTGCAGATGATATGATGGTGTACTTAGAGAACCTTAGGAAATCAATTAAAAAAACTGCTAGAAACAATTACAATTTACAAATTTAGCAAAGTTGCAGGATACAAAATAAATCCATATAAATCCTCAGCATTTCTACATTATAAAAAAGTCCAGCACCAATAGATACAAAGAGAAATTCCATTAAATTGATTATTTATACCATACCAATTAAACTCCCAAGAAATTATGTGACAGAGCTAGAAAAAAAAACAATAACAAAGTTCATCTGGAGGAACAATTGGTCAAGAATTTCAAGGGAATTAATTTTTAAAATGCAAATGAAGGTTGCCTAGCAACACCAGACCTAAAACTATATTATAAAGCAGGGGTTATCAAAACCATTTGGTCCTGCCTAAGAAATAGAGTATATGATTAGTCAAATATGTTAGACTCACAAGACACAATAATCAATGAGTATTGTAATCTAGTGTTTGATAAACTCAAAGACCCCAGCTTCTGGGATAAGGCCTCAATATTTGACAAAAATTGCTGGGAATATTGGAAAATACTATGGCAGAAACTGGACATTAACCCACACCTAATACCATATACCAAGATAAGGTCAAAATCAGTTCATGATTTAGACATAAAGAGGGAAACTATAAGCAATTTAGAAGAATGAAGGACAGTCTACCTCTCAGATCTGGGAATAAAGAAGAAATCTGTGGCCAAAGAAGAAATAGAGTACATTATGTAATGCAAAATGGAAAATTTTAATTATAATAAGTTAAAACACTTTTGCACAAGGAAAACCAATGCATACAAGATTAAAAGAGGAAAAGAAACTGGAGGGGAAAAAAAAAAGTTTTACATCCAAGAGTTTTGATAAAGGCCTTATTTCTAAAATATGTGAAGAATTAATTCAAATTTATAAGAATGAAAGTCATTTTCTAATTGGTAAATGGCCAAAGCATATGAACAGATAATTGTCAGATGAAGGTAAAATTTCTAGTCATATCAAAACAAAACAAAACAAAACAAAATTCTAAGTCACTATTGATCAGAGAAATACAAAATAAGACAATTCTGAGGTATTACTACATACTTCTTAGATTGACTAAGATGACAACAAAAGATAATGATAAATGTTGGGGGGAAATGTGAAAAAACTAGAACACTAATATATTCTGGAGAGTAATTTGGAACTATATCCAAAGAGGTATCAAATTGTGTTTATCCATATTTCAAAGAGATAATAAAAAAAAAAGGATAAAGTATCCCTATGTGCAAAATGTTCATAGCAGTCCTTTTTGTAGTGACAAGGCACTGGAAGCTGAGTGGATGCCTACCAGGTGGGGAATGCCTAAATAAATCATGGTATATGAATGATATGGAATATCAGTGTTCTATAAGAAAAGATCAGCAAGATGATTCAGAAAAGCCTGGAAAGATTGACATGAACTGTGAATTGATATTAAGTGAAGTGACTAGAACCAAGCAAACATTGTACACAGTAAAAATAAGATTGTGTGATGATCAATACCATGGATATGGCTATTTTCAACAATAAAATGATTCAAACCACTTCAAATAGACTTGTGATGAAGAGAGCTATCCGCACTCAGAGAGAGGACTGTGGGACTGAGTGTGAATAGCAACAAAATATTTTCACTTTTTTTGTTGTTATTTGCTTGTTTTTGTTTGTTTGTTTGTTTGTTTTTCTTTCTCATTTTTTTCCTTTATCTGATTTTTCTTGTGCAAGATGATAAATGTGGAAATAGGTACAGAAGAATTGCACATGTTACATATATATTGGATTATTTGTCTTTTGTTTTATTTTTTTTTCTGTTATTTCCTTTTTTTTTTTTTTTTTTTTTTTTTTTTTTTTTTTAAGGAGGAGCTCTGCTCCTGTGGCCCAGGGGACACTGTCCCAAGCTTCCTGTGCAGTTCTGAGTCTTGACTTTGAGCACAGGGTCCCCTTGTGTTTGGAGGGGGTAGCTTTGCCTACTCTTTTCAGAAAACAGCCTGGTTTCCCAGAGTTTCCCTTATGAGCTGGAACTGAGCCAGGACTAAGGGTCTTAGTTGCTGATTTGTTGCGATTGAGACCCTCTTACCAGCTTTACCGGAATCTATCTGACTTGGCCAGAACACCCTTTTTACCCCAGTGAGACCAACCTTTCTTGAATTTTTTTTTTCATTCTATATTGAGCTGGTGAGTTGGTTTCATTCCATCAGCCTCTGTTCAGAGGCTTGATTTCATGTGGTTTTTGATAGAAACTGAGAGAGTTTGAGCAGCTTCATGATTTTACTCTGCCATTTTGGCTCTGCCTTCAGCTTTTGTCCTAAAATATGAAACATCTTATCACAGAAACAACTGACCTGGAAAATTAATCAAGAAGATGTAATTTAAGAATTACTTTACTACATGAAAAGTCTTGGTCACCAAAAAGGCCAAGATACTATATTTCAAGAAACTAGGAAAAGTGGCTCAAAACCCTTATCAGAGGATAAAATAGAAATTGAAAGAGTTCATTAATTCCTGAAAGATATCCTAAAATAAAATTTTCCAAGAATATTTTAATGAAATTCCAGAATCCCTAGGTCAAGAAGAACATATTGCAACAGTCAGAAATAAATATGTCAAGTACTGTTTAACCACAGTCAGGATCACACAATATTTAGCAGCTAAGCACAAGGATAGCAGTTCAAATATGGAAGAAAGGGGAGCTGAGATTACAATCAAGAAAAACTTACCCAGCAAAACAGTATGATTCTTTAGGGCAGAAAATAAACATTTAATGAAATTGTGGTGGGAGGACCTCTCAATCATTCCTGATGAAAAGAAGAAAGATGAATGGAAACTTGATCTTCAAATGCAAGACTCAAGAGAAGTATAAAAAGGCAAACATAAAAGAATAATCATAAGGGACACATGTTAAACTATATTTGGGAAGATGATACATGTAACTCTTAAGAACTTTAGCCTTATTATTAGGCAGTTAAAAGGAGTTTGCATAAAGAGGGCATGAATGTGAGTTGAGTATAATGACATGGTCTCAAAGAAAAAAATTCAAGAAAGAAGAGATAAGGTAAATAAAAGATGAAATAGAGGCATAGGAAATTTTTTAAAAATGCACAAGGGAAGGCCTTTTATAATAATGAAGAAAATGAGAGGGTGATGGACAATGCTAGAATCTCAGTCTTTTCAGGATTGGTATGAAGAAAGAAAACATGTGAGCTTGTGTGGGTGTGTATTGTATAGCTAGTTAGTGTGTGTGTACCTATATGTGTGTATATATGTATGAATATGTATATGTGTGTATATACACACACATGCTCATTTGTGTATAGAAATATAACTTTCCTAATAGAGAAATAGAAGGGGAAGCGGATAAGAAAAAATAAGTAAATGATAAAAGGGTGCATTAAAGGAGGAAGTGTTTAGAAGTAAAACAAAAGTTTGAAGAAAGACATGATAAGGAGAAAGACAGAAGAATTAACAGAAGAAAATGGGATTAAGGGAAAAATACAATTAGTAATCATAACTGTGAATGTTGAGTCAAATAGGCACACCTATAAAACAGAAGCAGATAGTATAAAGGGATTAGAAACCAAAATCCAACAGTATGTTGTTTACAAGAGACACATGAAATAAAAAAGCAGATTTAAAATAAGGGGTAGGAGCAGAATATAATGTTTCAGCTGAAGAAAAAATGAAAGAATAAGAATCACTACCTCAGCAAAGAAAAATAAAAATAGACTTACTTAAAAGAAACAATCAGGGAAAATACATTTTATTAATGATACTATAGAAAATGAATATCGATATTTTATGGCAATTTTTGTTTGATAAAGATCTAATTTCTCAACTATACACTGAGTATATATTAATTACTCACTATACACTATACACTATTACTTACTATACACTGAATATAATTAACTGAGTTAATTTTATAAAAATAATAATCATTCCCCAGTTGATAAATAGTCAATAGATATAAACAGACAATTTTCAGAAGAAATCAAAACTATCTATAATCATAAGGACAAATGTTCTAAATCACTACTGATTTTAGAATTGCAATTTAAAATAACTCTTGAGTTACCACTCATACCTATCCGAAACAACAAATGCTGGCCAGAAGTGAGAAATTGACAAACTAATAAATTGTGATAGAGTTTTGAATTGTTCAACCATTCTAGAGAACAATTTGCAATTATTCCAAAAGGTACATAAAGCTGTACATACACTTTGACTTAGCCTAAAGAGGGGGAGGGGGGAAAGGAAGGGAAAGAGGGGGGAGGAAGGAAAGAGGAAGAAGGAAGAAAGTAGGGAGAGGAAGAGGGAAAGGGGAGAGAGAGAAAGAGAAAGAGATAAGGAGAAAGAGAAAAGGAAGGAAGGAAGGAAGGAAGGAAGGAAGGAAGGAAGGAAGGAAGGAAGGAAGGAAGGAAGGAAGGAAGGAAGGAAGGAAGGAAGGAAGGAAGGAAGGAAGGAAGGAAGGAAGGAAATAGAAAATAAAGAGAGAGGAGGGATGGCAAAGAATTGGATATTGAAGGAATATTCATCAACTGGGGAATAGCTGAACACGTGGTGTAGGTTTGTGGTTTATTGTGCTGTAAAAATGATGGATATGTATATTTGGGGTTTATTGTGCTATAGAAAATGATGAGGATAGTTTCAGGGAAAAAAAAACTCAGGAGTATAGGAAGTGATGAAAGTGAAGTGAGAAGTTGGACATGATTGTATATAGTAACAACAATATTGTAAATCCAATTCCAAAGTCTCATGATGAAAAAAATGCTATCAACTTTAAGGGAGAGAATTGATGAACTCTGTAAATTGAAAGATAGTTTTCTCACTTTTTTCTTGATTTTTTTTTTTAAATAAGACTAATATGGAAATATATTCTGCATGATATCATATTGATATATTCTTCACCTTCTTGGTAGGTCAGGAAAGAATGGGCACAAAAGAAATAATTTGGAACTCAAAATTTTAAAAGAAGGTTTAAAGATAAAGAATCAATTTTAAAATGTTAAATGTAGGACTTGTAGCAACTATAAAATGTAATGAGCTAAAATCATATCAGCTGTGACAAGAGAACACATGGGAGAATGTTTGAATGTTATCTAGCTAAATAAAGTTACTTAGCCCCAGAGACAACTATAATATCAACATGATGACACAGATTTATTTAAGACATAAAACTCTGACATGGTTTTTGTCTCTTCATATTGTTTTTTTTTTTTTGTTTGTTTGTTTGTTTTGTTTTGTTTTGGTTTGTTTTTTGTTTTTTTAATAACAAATCAAGTCTCTAAGTAAAGTTGATGAAAGTCAATACAATCACGGGAATGATTAGAAATAAATATCACATATGTCTCAAGAATGTCTGAGACATGGTTTGAGGTTAAAAGTTATTTAATGCATCAAATTCCAAAGATCATTATTCTATAGAAATTTGGGGCTTAAAGATTCATGTCTAAAATGTGCATCTTTTAATAAATTTTCTGTAATGAATATTCCAATAATTCTAGAAGGAGATAGTGAAGGAAAGCTCTGAATTGTTTTCTCTTTTTTATGATGGTTTTAGAATAGCCAACAGTTTTTTATATTTTATATAATTGAAGTACAGAGAAATTAATGTTAAGTACTGCCCAAGATCACACTACTGGACTGTGGCAAAATAAAAATTTAAGTTTCTCTAACTTAATGATAGTATTCTTTCTACTTTACCATAATCACAAATACAAGACCAATAGCTTAAACATTTTTTAAAAGTCTTCCACTTTTACCTAAAAAAATTTCAAGATGGAGTCTTTTTTTTTTTTTTTTTACCATAACTCAAAAATCCCTTTATTAGGAAATTATTAGAAAAGTAAATAATGAACTCTAACAAAAGTGATTCACTTTCAGGAGATGAAGAAGAGCTTGTTTTGTATTTTCTATCTTTAAAAAGGTGTATTCCAAGTCAAATGAAAATGAAAGCAAAATCAGAAAGAAATTTAAAAAATAATTTTATCATTTTAGTTGAAAATTGATGATTTTTAAAAATCATTTGTTTAGAACTGAAGTATTCATTGCCCACCATTTTTCCTCACTGAACACTATTGGGTTTGACAATTCCTTAAACATGTACCTCCGATTCCATGCCCTCTAGTGTCTAATCTTCAATAGCTGCCTTTTGATTGTTCAATCATTTTTTGTTCATGTCCAATTCTTTGTGATCCAGTTTGGCTTTTTCTTGGCAGAGATCTTCGAGTAGTTTTTCCATTTCCTTTTCCAGCTAATTTTACAGGTGAGAAAAGTGAGAGAAACAGAGCTAACTGACTTCTCAAGAAGCTACAGCTAGAAAGTATCTGAGATCAGTTTTGAATTCAAGAAGAGTCTTTCTGGCTCCAGGTCCAGAATTCTATCAATTATACTCCCCACCTCCTTATCTACTACCTCTCTTTGCTACCTGCAATATGCTAGAGAGTCCTTCACACTTAAAAACAAACAAACAAACAAAAAAAAAAACTTTTCACTGGATCTATAATGACCACCAGCTATGATCTCATATCTATTCTATTCTTCTGAACTAAATTCTTCGAAAGTTCCATCAATGATTAATGTTTCCAAATATTGTCTTCATTTTTTTCCTAAATCTTTTATTATATGGTTTCTGATTTTATCAGTCACCTGAAAGTTTCCATGCCTAGGGCAGGTAGGATGCACAGTAAATAGAGTTACTGAGCCAACTGAGACAAAGATTCATCAATGTCTCAGATGCTTACTAGCTCTGTGACCTTGGGCAAGTCACAATCCCATTTGCCTCAGTTTCTGATTTATAAAATGAGTTGTAGAAGGAAATGGCAAACCACTCCAGTGTTTCTGCCTAGAAAATCCTAAATGGGATCATAAACATTTGTACAAGACTGAAAATGATAGAAGTTCACTCTCAAGTTTGATCCAGAAGATTAATGAGATAAAATATATAAAGCATTAAGCATAGCACCTGACAATTAGCAGTGATCTCTTAATTGTTAAATAGCCTCTTCTTGGTCTCAAAGCTTTTGTTCTCTCTGTAGTCTTTGACACAATTAATCATTCTCTTGACATGTACTCTTTCTTGGCTTTTTGTAACATATCGTTTCTAGTTACCATTTTTGCTTCTGACCCTTCTATCTCAGTCTTTGCTCTTCTTTTCATGTCATAGGTGCCACCAAGTTATGACTAGACACCTTCTTTTTTTTTTAAGAGGTTCTTTTCATAGTGTATTGATGATGGACATGTATATATATATATATATATATATATATATATATATATATATATATATATATATATATATATATATATATATATATATACACAAACACACACACACACACACACACACACACACACACATCTCAGTTCACGCTAGATACTAACTAGTGGGTAGAATTTAAAGGCCTTTTCTGCCCCTATTATGGCAACTGGGAGACTATTAATTAGTTAAAATTCCCTAAGAAATGATGATAAAGAATAGTGTCTGATGGAGATGTATGTTATGCATTGTAAGAAAAGTATATTACTTCTTTAAAAAAGAAAAAAAACTATACATTCTATTTCCAGAAATCATACATATAAACGATAGGTATACCAGGTATACACTAATCGTTCACCAGTACCTCTAAGAATCCCTTCATCTCTTCAAAGCTCAACACAAAAACCACTTCTTACACTATACTATTCTTTTTTTAATTGTTTTTTCAATTTTATAATTATAATTTTTCTTGACAGTACATATGCACGGGTAATTTTTTACAACATTATCCCTTGCACTCTTTTCTGTACTGATTTTTCCCTTCCTTCCCTCCACCCCTTCCCCTAGATGGCAGGCATTCTCATACATGTTAAATATGTTATAGTATATTCTGGATACAATATATGTGTGCAGAACCAAATTTCTTGTTGCACAGGAAGAATTGGATTCAGAAGGTAAAAATAACCTGGGAAGAAAAACAAAAATGCAAACAGTTTATACTCATTTCCCAGTGTTCCTTCTCTGGGTGTAGCTGATTCTGTCCATCACTCATCAATTAGAACTGAATTAGATCTTCTCTTTGTCGAAGAAAACCACTTTCATTAGAATACATCCTCATACAGTATTGATGTTGATGTGTATAATGATCTCCTGGTTCTACTCAGCATCAGTTGCTGTAAGTCTCTCCAGACCTCTCTGTATTCATCCTGCTGGTCGTTTCTTACAGAAAAATAATATTCCATAACATTCATATGCCATAATTTACCCAACCATTCTCCAATGGATGGACATGCATTCATCTTCCAGTTTCTAGCCACTACGAAAAGGGCTGCCACAAACATTTTGGCACACACAAGTCCCTTTCCCTTATTTAGTATTTCTTTGGGATATAAGCCCAGTAGTAGCACTGCTGGATCAAAGGGTATGCACAGTTTGATAACTTTTGGGGCATAATTCCAGATTGCTCTCCAGAATAAACACCACACTATCCTTGATAACCTTGTTGATAGGCTTATTTATCTAGAGCTGGATGGGACCTAAAGGTTGTCTAGTCAATATGTCCCTTTTTACATGTAAGCAAACTGAAGCTTGCACAGAGTAAACAATTTGCTAAGTAAAATTAGAGGCAGAATTTGGACTGCTTGTAGAGTCAGGGCTTTTTCAGATATATCCATTAGCTCTTAGATCCTTCCCTCCTCTAGTCTATCTGTCCTCACTTCTTCTCCTACCAATAAAATGTTAAATTCTTGAAACAAGGATTACTTCTCTTTCCTCTTAGCATCTCCATAAACTAACATATGATTTTATACATTGAAGATGCTTGGAAAACAAAGGTAGTATTGGATTGCACTGGATTATATTATGTTAAAACTAAGATTAAAGTAGGCTGGATTAGATTAAGTTGGACTAGACTGGATTTTTATTAACTTTACAATTTTCAGATTTCATCCTTTTTAAACATGTATTGTTTGAGCTGCCACCATTGGTAATTAAAAAAAAAAAAAAAGTTTAAAAAACTATCAGGTTGTCTTAGCTATGAATTATTGCCTCATTCTTCAGAGAGCAGGAAAATACTCAACTTTACCTACTATCAAAATTTCAACTTTTTAATTTTAGCAGAGAGTCAATAGATCATAAAAAGAGTCACCTAAGTCCTTTTACACTGTGTTTTTTTCAACTTTCAGTCCTATGGTGAAGGGAGATTATCATATTAAGGACCATATCAATCATCTATAGTAGCAGTGAATGAAAACAATGAGATGACAATAAATGCCACCTATCAGATGGGATTTCAGCAAATTACTAAATTTACCAGATGTAGAAGGAACTATTGCTTCAACAAAGAAGAAACATGTAAAACTAGATGTAATAGCAACAAAATAGGAACTGAAATTTGAGAGAGTGGGACTGCTCTTATGGAGCAATAATTGCCTCTCTCATATGATTAGAGAAGCTGAGACAGTGTCCTGCCTGGAGTTCTCTCCCTTTGTGTCCCCAAATGCCATCAATGAAGAGTCATTACATCGGGTTAAGACATTTTGATCTTTTCAAATGTCCTGTGATATATTACCAGTCAATGTGAAATAGTTTCCTCTTTTTCCTAGCTAACTGATAAAATTCCTTGCTATTCTCATTCCAATTATCATTCATAGACAAGATACAAAAAGCCATCAAAGTGACATGTTTTTGTTGTTCATATTCTCTGGAAATCCTGGCAACATGAACCCTCAATGCTCAAAAGGTAGAATATCCTAAACATTTATTTGGGAGGAAAAATATCAAAATATTGGAACAGACCACTTTCTGGGTGTCAGAGTGAGTGAAAGAATGAATGAAAAGATTGCCAAATTTGGATCCAGAGAACATGGACTTAAATCTCAGCTCTGCCACTGTATGATCTTGAAAATACACTTCTACTTCTCAGGCTTTCAATTCACCCTTAGTCACAAAGAGAAGTTCATCCCTGAGATCTTTTCTTTAACTCTATGGGTTTTATACATAATACTATAATTTTTTTTAGCTATTTTTAAATGCATGTGACTTCATTAGTAGTTGGATATTCTACTGGGTATTTTTTTTAAATGCATAGAATACTGATTTTACAACTTAGTATGTTAGAGCATTTACTGGGTCACTGAGAAAAGTGATTTATTCAAAATCCCATAGCTAACACATCTCAGATGCAGGATTTAATCTTCTTGACTCCAGGTCCAACCCTCTATTTGTGAAAGCAATTGGACCCTTGATAATAGGTAATATTATATACCATTTATAAAAAAAAATAGAATTTTTTTCTAGTTGAAAGTTGATTGGACTTTGCTTAGGTTTATATGTATGGGACAATACATGTGTGTATGTGTGTGTGTGTGTGTGTGTGTGTGTGTCAGAGGCAAGGCTTGAACTCACTTCTTCTTCAAATGAAGTCCAGCATTCCATTTACTATTATTTCAAACTTCATCTAAGAACAGCAAGCAGAAAAGCTTTCAGAATATTGTTTCTCTGTTACACTTTTGGGTATAGCAGTGACATAACTTCACTTCGATACCCAGACATTAATTATAGAATCTTTCATTTTATGGGTTTGGTGATTTATGCAATGTAGGGAAGGGATGGGTGGCAGATAATCTTTGAGGGACTATTTCGCTTTTTCCCAACACTGCTTCCTCTGTAAAAAGATTTTTCAGTATATCAAGATAGCGATGTTAGTCCCATTGTGAACAATTTGGAAGACAGAAAAACACCTAGGTCCATCTCATAGCAGGAAAAACAAGAAGAGGGGTAGAACGAGCAACAAAGAGGATGTGGATTGGTCATGTTGTAAAACACTAGTTTTAGTTTAGTAAAACCAGGTTACCTGGTTTAGTTTAGTTTTAGTTTAGTAAAACCAGGTTACCTGGTGGAGAGTGATTAGTCAAGTATAACAATATAAACTCATTTGTAATTTTGCAAAAAATTAATCTTGTCATTAGAAAAAAATGTCTCACAAAGAGAAATCTGGCTAGTCTAATTTATGAATCCCTTCCAACTACTTCCTGGCTTCACATTGTCCCCAACTGTCCACATGATTCTTTCATTATCATCATTAGCTTGTGAGCAAGGAAATAATAATGATGGCTTACAAAAGGGAACAAGTATTTATGAAGCATTTACTACATGCCAGGCACGGTGCTAAGTACTTTACATATATTATTTCACTTGCAAATAATTGTGGAAGACATGCACTAATGTGAGAGCATGGAAAATGTTTCTGAACATTTATGTGTCTCTCTCATTAAGTATTCCTCTCCAGCAAAGAAGATGGTAATCTATATCAAGGATTCTTGACTTTTTTCTTGTAGGCTTCCTGGTGAAGCCTTTGGACTCTTTAACAGAATAGGTTAAAGGTGAAAAAATAAACTAGGATTACAAGTAGAATTAGTTATTTGAAATAGAATTATTCCCATGTTTTTAGAAATAAGTTCATAAATCCTATATTTAGAAATTCTGATCCGCATAATCTCTATCATTGTTTATGTTGTCATCATTACCACCATTGCCACCAAAACCACCACCATCACTACTGTCATTATTATTAAATGTCAGAATATTATACTATCATCTCTAGGGCAATATGTATGGTAATGCATTATTACATAATTCTGGAAATTTTTGAGTCCTGTAATAACAGCAAGGGCTTATTTTTGTCAAATATGTACAGTTCCAATAGAGACCTATTGATGCTCTTGAATATTTGATTTTTGAAGCTTCAGTGTCTTTCTGGCATTTGATAGTTAAATGCATATATTCAACAATTTAAGATATTTTGTTAGCGATGAAAATAGTAACTTATATTTATGACAAAGTTTTATACAGTTTCAGAAGCATTGACTCCTATTCTCATTTCTGAAAGGCAAGACTGTCTACCAGAAATAAGGGCATTATGATACAATGTATACAGAGATGAACAATTATGGGAAAATATTTTTCTTGTTTATTAAATGATATGATAGGGGCATAGAGATAACTGATAAGTTAATAGGAGGAGCTGTCATTTTAGTAATTAATAATGAAATACCAATGTAGACTCATGGATAACCTTAGAACTATAGATGATTGAGAATAATGAATCAAGAAATAGGTTGAGGAATAACCATCCTACAAATGCTACATATAAGATTATTAAACCCTGAGCCCACTCTTTCTCCTCTATATACCTTCCCCCTTTTTCTCCTTCCCCTTCCTCCTTCTCTTCCTACTCCTCCTTCTCTTCTTCTTCTTTTTCTTTCTTTTCTACTCCTCCTTCTTTTCTCCTTCTCTTTTCCTCCTCCTCCCTCCTCTTCCTCCTCTTCTCCTTCTCCTCCTCCTCTTTTTCCTCCTTCTCCTTTTTTCTTCCTTCTTATCCTCCTCTTTTCCTTCTTCTCCTCCTCTTCCTTCTCCTCCTCCTTTTCCTCCTTTTCCTCCTCCTCTTTTCCTCCTCCTTTTTTTTCTTCCTCCTTGTCCTCCTCTTTTCCTTCTTCTCCTCCTCTTCCTTCTTCTCCTCCTTTTCCTCCTCCTCTTTGTTCTCCTCCTCCTCCTTCTTCTTTCTCTTTTCTTGCCCTCCCTCCTTCACCTTCCTTCTCTCTTTTTCTGTCTCTCTTTGTCTCTATCTCTGTCACTCTCTTTCCGTGTATGTGTGTGCATGTCTCTCTGCCTTTTTCTGTGTCTCTCTGCCTCTGTCTATGTCTCTGAGTGTTTCTCTGTCTCTCATTTTACAGGACTACATGTGTGTTTGTATATATGCATGCCCAAAAAGACATGGAATTTGTGTTTTTTAGTTTTCTTCTTGTGCTATTGCTTTGAAGATGTTTCACCTGCTATATTTGTTCTGCCTTCATCTTTTATGTGTTGTTGTAATTTCTGGTGGTCTCTGTTGATTCACTAGAATTTAAATGACTGTAGAAAGATCTGTTCTCAATAATTCAGACACAAATATTTAGTGGGCTATAAAAAAACAATACAGAAATGCCCTGTTGCCATTCTCCTGATGCTGCCAGCTAGTCTGTGTGTGTGAGTGTGTGTGTGTGTGTTTGTGTATACATGGGAATGTGTATATATGAGTGTGTCCAATATTTTATTATTAAGTAATTCTGCTACTTGATAGTCACAGTAGCTATCCTGGTAGCTGATACTAGACAGCTAGGTGTACGGTGGTTAAAGTACAAGGTCTGGAGTCCGGAAAACCTGGATTCAAATCTGACTTCAGACACTTACTAACTATGTGATGCGGGACAAGTCACTTAACTCTATTTGCCTCAGTTTCCTCATCTGTAAAATGAGCTGGAAAAAAAAGTGGCAAATCACTCTAGTGTTTTTGCCAAGAGAACCCAAGATGAGGTCATGAGGAGTTTATAACAACCAAACAACAACAAGAACAACAAGAACAACAACACTGTGTGATTGCCAATAAGTTTTCAATTGTATAAAATGAACAAGATCCATGTTTGCTTTAAATTGGGCCTAAGGGTGAACTGATGATGATCTCTATAAAGATTAAAATTTAATGAACTGATGGGTTATGTTGGCTTAAGTTGGTTTAAGGCTTGGACACTGGCCCTGTAGACCCCCTGATCTGAATAATCAGTGGAACCCTGAAGAGGCCTATAGGAAATCGCATCATGGTGTATGTCTCCTGAGGATTCTACATTTTATGTTCCTTGCTATAACTAATTTGTAAATACATACATTCATTCCCCTTTCCAGGCAAAATGCATTCTTGAGATTCGTTCATATCTGTCTTATGAGTTTCTTTTATTAATGAATTCTAGAATATAAAAGAGGAAATTATTGGAAGCAAAAACAAGATATGTACTTTCTAATCTGTGCAATTTATAATTTTATAGCTTATCAGTCTTACTAAAAAGGTATGAAATTCACGTGTTTTGATTTTTCCCATTGTACCTAATTGCTCTGAAAATGTTTCAGCTGCTGCATTTGTTCTGTCTTCATCTTTTATGTGTTTCTGCAATTCCTGGTGGTCTCTGTTAATTCTCCAGCATCTAATTGTACATATCAGAGATCCGTTCTGAATAATTCAGGCACAAACATTTTCTGAGGTACAGGAAACAATACCAAAACACGCTGTTATCATTCTTCTGATGGGGCCAGCTAGATGTACTGAGGCAGGACAACTGATCACTCTGTTCCATCCTGCAGAAAGTGAGCCCCAATGGTGATAGTATTCTGGAATTCATTCTCTTTATCTGAGATTGAACTTCAGATGCAGGAATGAAATTGTAATGGTTCATCAAAGTCATTTGGAAGGATTTTTTTAAACTTTCAATATGACTTCCCTTCTACTAATAACTTAGAATGAATATTTTTTTATTCATTTTTCCAAATTATCCCCTCCCTCCCTCCACTCCCTCTCCCCGATGACAGGTAATCCCATACATTTTACATGTGTTACAATATAACCTAGATACAATATATGTGTGTAAATACCATTTTCTTGTTGCACAATAAGCATTAGATTCCGAAGGTATAAGTAACCTGGGTAGATAGACAGTAGTGCTAACAATTTACATTCACTTCCCACCTTCTCTGGGTGTAGTTATTTCTGTCCATCATTGATCAACTGGAAGTGAGTTGGATCTTCTTTATGTTGAAGATTTCCACTTCCATCAGAATACATCCTCATACAGTATTGTTGTTGAAGTGTACAGTGATCTTCTGGTTCTGCTCATTTCACTCAGCATCAGTTGATGTAAGTCTCTCCAAGCCTCTCTGTATTCCTCCTGCTGGTCATTTCTTACAGAGCAATAATATTCCATAACCTTCATATACCACAATTTACCCAACCATTCTCCAACTGATGGACATCCATTCAACTTCCAGTTAGAATGAATATTTTTTTAGCAATCTCTACCAGAAACAAAAACAAAAGGGCCTGACCTCACAGAGTCCAATTTCAACCATGAAGAAAAAAATGATATTTTTATGAAAAGAAATGAGAAGCATCCCCCCCCCATTTTTCCTTGGAAAGAAAATATTTTAAAGTATTTTACTGATTTCTCTAATGTTTTGTTGTTGTTTTGTTTCAGAAGTATCTAACACTTCATGATCCCATTTGAGGTTTTCTAGGCAAAGACACTGGAGTATTTTTCCATTTGCTTCTCCAATTCATTTTATAGAGAAGGATACTGAGGAAAGCAGGGTTAAGTAATTTGCCCATAGTCACCCAACTCTTAAGTGTCAGAGGCTAAATTTGAACTTTGCAAGACGAATCTTCCTGATTCTACATCTGGATACCTATCCACTGTGCCACCTAATGCCCATTTTATTTTTATACTCAATTTATTTGCAAAGCATCCTGTTAAAACTGCCTTTGTAAGGGGCATATATATATATATGGTTGGCTTTGGTTTACCATATATACATATATATATATATATATATATATATATATATATATATATATATATATATATATATATATATATATATGTATATATGGTAAACCAAAGCCAACCAAGAGAGAGGCCATGTTAGATATCATTTGCCATGTTCTGTACTAAGAAGTTCAACCTTTTAATGAGAAAACAAGAGATTGGCTTCAGCATTTGGGTTTTCAGCCCAGAGCTGATGATGACAGTAGCTGAGAATTCAAGGGCCCTTTTAGAGCTCTCTAAATTCATTGCTTTATGGGAGTTCTCTTTGTTGTGCTGATTCTGCTTATATCACTCCAAATCAATTCAGACAAATATCCGTTGCTTTCTCTGAATTCCTCCCAGGTCTTTTCTTAATGATACAATATGATTTCATATAATTTCTAGATCACAATTTGTCTGGTTATTTTCTACTCATTGACCATCCATATTGTTTCTAGTTCTCTAGTGCTACATAAAATACTGTAGTGAATAGTTTGGCAAACAGAAATACTTTTTGTCATTAACTCCTTGGCCAGTATTGGGATCTTGATATAAGAGATAGAAATGGTTTACATTTGGGGGAATAATATATTTGCTTTTGCTTAGAGTACATACGTTTTCTACTGCTCTATAAAAGATAGGAGAAGGGGAAGGTAGGTGGTACAGTGGATAGAGCACTAATCCTGAAGTCAGGAGGACCTGAGTTCACATCTGATCTCAGGCACTCATACTTCCTAGCTGTGTGACCCTGGGCAAGTCACTTAACCCTAATTGCCTCAATAAAAAAATAAATAAATGAATAAAAATAAAATAAAAGATAGGGGGTGCACTTTCTTTAGTTATTCTACAACTACTAAAGAGTAAGTGAAACTTTCTGAAAGGTACACTTAGAGATGCAGAATTTAAATTCATAAAACTCTAAAAGAAATTTTCTCACCAGAGAAATATATCATGGAAAAATAATTTTTAAATAGTTCACTTTCATATGTGTTTAGAAAGTCACAAAATAACCCTATCGATTGGGTAATTAATGGAATATTTAGCTAAAAAACTAATTTTGATTCCATCAATATGCTATTTGGTTAAAATAGCATTGATAATAAAATTAGTCTTGATGAAAATATGTGTAAGTAGAGCTTTGAATTATAAAGATTATACATTAATATAATCACTCTCCATTCATCCTCCTTTACTACCCCATAGAAAGGAGGAAGGAAAGAAAAAAGGAAGGAAGGAAGAAAGGAAGGAAGGAAGAAAGGAAGGAAGGAAGGAAGGAAGGAAGGAAGGAAGGAAGGAAGGAAGGAAGGAAGGAAGGAAGGAAGGAAGGAAGGAAGGAAGGACAGGAAAAAAGGTAGAAATAAAGGAAAGGAAAAAAGAAGAAATGAAAGCGACAGGGAAGGTAGAAGAGAGAAGAAGAGAAGAGGAAAAAGGAAAGAAGGGGAAAGAGAGTGAATGGAAATCTAAATTAATCATTGTTAGAAAATTATGAAAAATCTATGACTTTGTTTTCCATTTTAGAGGCACAGTACTCCAGACTTTCTAAGGTTAATTCTGATTCCAACTCTCCATATCTCAAGTAGGGAATTTGGATCATCACAGAAAAAGAGGAACAGTAATATAGTTAGATAATACCAAAGATAATTGGCTAAAATTCATCCTGGAAGTTTACTGCTTTTGGCAGACGGATTGGGAGAGGGGAGGGAAGAGGAGCTATTACTATAGGGATGTACTTAGCTTTTCGTTCTGCAAAGGATCCTCACCTCCTCACCTCTCAAGATCAATGCAGAGTTAGTATTATTGGGGATCCCTAACCACAAAGAGTATTCCATTAAGTTGGTATGTTCATGTGTGTGTGTGTGTGTGTGTGTGTGTGTGTGTGTGTGTGTTTGTATATGTGTATGTGTGGTATGTGTGTTTGTATGTGTGTGTGTATGTGTGTATGTGTATGTGTGTGTGTGTGATCTGGGATCTCAGAAATGTAACAGACAGGGGAGAGGAAGTCAAGCATAGCTGTCTCATTGGCTTTGGCAACTATATCTTCTCCTAGTCTGGAAATGAAATACTCCAGGTTAAAAATTTTATCTTTAGTTACAGATTAAGGAAGCATGGTTCTAGGGCAACTTGGCAATATCATTAAGGGATCTAGAGTCTTAGTTTCACTTGAAAATTAGCAACAAGGTATGAGCAGCACCTTATCCAAGGATCAGTGCAACCTTGATAATGACCCCTTTGGTGTTACCAATTTCTTATTTTATGGCTTGTAATTGAAGAAAAAGAAAGACAGAAGTTTTACAAAATCCCAAGAGGTGAAAGGAAGAGAGAGAGGGAGGGAAAAGAGAAAGACAGAGAAAGAAGGAAGAGAGGGGAGTAGAGAGATGATAAGGAGTAGGGAAGAAAGAGTGGGGCAGACAGGGTGAGAGAGAATAAAAAAAGAGAGAGAAAGAGAGAGACAGAGACAGAGACAGAGAGACAGAGAGAAAAGGGGGAGAGAGAGAAGGGAGAGAGAGAGCAAGAGAGAGCAGAGAATTATTTGCTGAACTAAAAATGTAAAACCTTGCCCTGTGGTCTCCATAAAGGTGAAGTCGGTTTCTGAAAATATACCTCTGGGAGGGGTTTGACATTTCTAGATGCCTTTTACATTTTAATATCACCATTTGCACTTTTCATCATTTTCTTAAAAGGCAAAAAATGGCTGCAGATTACAAACCTTTGTTTTTCCAAACATAAATAATAAGGAAAGTAGATGGAGATATGCTATTTTCACTAAAATGGTGGCTCTATAGGGACAAAGGCCAGAACTAATTTAATCAACTAATCCATAGAGACTATCTATGAGGATGGAAAGCTGGAAGAGAATTTTGAGATTAGAAAACATCTTCTAGTTCATCCACCAGGAAGCAGTTGAAAAAGAAGAACACAAAGTTTACTTTATTTCCTTATAAAATTGTGTGAATTATTTTTGTCTCTATGCCTTATTTACTCATCTATAAAAATGAAATGGTCATTCTAGATGACCTGAAAGTCCCTTCCAGTTTCAAATGCTGTATCTTATGAACCTTTTCAAGATTATGGAGGAAGAACTAAGCAGAAGAGACTTTTACTCAGAGTAGTAAAGGGGCAGAATTCAGAGTAGATTCTGGAGCTTCTGATTTCAGATCTGCTTATTTGTCCAAAAGATATGTTGTATATTGGGGAAAATGTTCAAAGTGGACTAGAAGATAATTTGATTTGAATCCTGCCTTTGCCACTTAATATTTATGTTGTTATAAGCCAATCACTTGAATTCACTAATACTGGGTTTCTTCATCTATAAAATGGGACTAATAAGACCTGAATGACCTACCTTAGAGAATTATTGAGAATGATATAACAATATAACTTGTATAATGTACTCTCTGTATGTCAGCCTTCCTGATTACTGCTACTATGTGGTGCCTTGTCACTGTAATGTATTTCCTTTATTAATTTCACAACGAAACAAATTCAGCGCATACATACCCATTTTCTTTCAGACTTCAACAGCCACTGTGAACATTGTGGTGACAGATGTAAATGACAATGCTCCAACATTTGATCCATACCTGCCAAGAAATTTATCTGTGGTTGAAGAAGAAGCCAATGCTTTTGTAGGACAAGTGAGGGTAAGTGGAACACACTCAAATACTCTAAATTAGGTTGGAACTCGCATAAAATAGTAATAGTTTGAATAGAATAGTAAGATCATCTGAATATAAATGGGGCAAGTTAAAAAGTTCATTCACTTTCACACTGATTGGTGCAATCTCAATTGTGTATTTGTAAAAGATTCATCCTTTCATTCGAGTATGTACTACCTTCACTAGTGCAGATTGTAATTCTAATTTCAGCCTGGACAATTTCACTTGAAATACTCTAAAAGGTTCCTACTCGATGCCTTAGAAACTTGGCAAAACTTCTTTACACTAGAGGGAAACCAGAGAAGTACTCAGAATGGTAAAAAAATATCTTTGGGTTTATCAATGACCACCTCAGTTTTGCTAAATATTATTCTACAAATGTTTTACTATTAAAGAATGGATTATCCATTGATAAAATATGGCTTATATCTGTTGTTTCAGGCTCTGGGCTTTCACGTGGTCAATGTGTACTTAAGGCCTCTGACTTTATTATCAATTTGTTCATTTTTGTGAGTTATGTGCTCTGATATTTGGATTTCTTATTTCAGTGAGCTAAATGGTACTATAGTACTTGTCAGTGTACATTATGCCTGATATATACCCTTTTTCCTATGTGATATTTGGTTCTGCTTGTCCAGGAATCCTGATTATGGTATCTACCTATTATGTTAGAGGCTTTCCTCTGATCCCTTTAATTTGAATTTAATTTTTTTTTAATTTTTTTATTTATAATTTTTTTCACAGTATATATGCATGAGTAATTTTTTAAATAATATTATCCCTTGTATTCATTTTTCCAAATTATCCCTTCCCTCCCTCTACTCCCTTCCCTTGATGACAGGCAATCCCATACATTTTACATGTGTCACAATATAACCTAGATACAACATATGTGTGTAAATCCAATTTTCTTGTTGCACATTAAGTATTAGATTCTGAAGGTATAAGTAACCTGGGTAGATAGATATTAGTGCTAACAATTTACATTCACTTCCCAGTGTTCCTTCTCTGGGTGTAGTTATTTCTGTCCATCATTGATCAACTGGAAGTGAGTTGTGATCCCTTTAATTTGTATGGATTTCATCATAGATCCCTAATAATCCATTTCTCTCTGTGTCTCTGTTTCTTTCTTTCTGTCTCTCTGTCACTCTCTCTCTCTCTCTCTCTCTCTCTCTCTCTCTCTCTCTCTCTGTCACACATACACACAAACACACACACACACACACACACACACACACACACACACACACAGCTTGCCTCCTTTTCTAACCATGAATATGATTTTGGTGCAGGAGACAACAGAAGAATTTAGATTTGAAAGGAATGTCAGAATAAATCTAAGTCATCCACATCCCACCCTCTGTTTTAAGTAATGACATTAAATAACTCCAAGGACACAAAATGAACAAATTGCAGATTGCAGATTCATGTCCAAGTATCCCTTGCTCTTTCACCTGCCCCAAGTTAGCCTGGATGACCACTTACCTTTACCAAGATATCTATATAGCCCCATAGATTATTTTTCTATTACAGAGATCCCATATGAATGTGAATCTTTTGAAATTGTAATCTCCCAGGATCCAAAAAGCAAGTGACCCACCAGAAAGCACAGGTAGCAATTGATTTGTTTTCTTTTGTGCCTAAAGGTAGCTTCGAATGCTAGCATTGCTGTGTGATTTCCCAAATCCCATGCTCCAACTTTCTTCTTTTAACTTTGAGTCTAGAACATTTGCCATTTGAAATTCAGGTCACTTCGAGATGAACTGATAGATTGACTTAATGGACTATTATTTAATTAGAAACTATATGTGATCATATCAATAATTTTAGGATAAATATCAATTTGCCATTTTATAGTCCTGTTAAAAGAAACATTTGGTTTGCTGATTTTATGTGTACATATTTATTTAAAAGGAAAATTGGCTAATAAATCTCTGCAGATTTGGCTTGTAAGAACTTCTTAGCGTCTTCATCATAACACTCCATCTCCTTCCTTTAGAAGTTGGTGGACACTATTTTCATGCCTACAATACACTCCATTGTAATTCAAAGTCCTTATCTTCATTAAAGATTCAACTCAATTATTGCCTCCACCAAGAAGTCTTCCAGGAACCTCCCCCTACTGAAATGCTTTCCCTTACCTCACTTTCATTGTACTCTATTAGTTCTGTGTGTGTATGTGTGCATGTGTGTGTGCACAAATGTGCATATACACATACATTATATCCCCCAGGAAAATATAACCTCAGCAAGCACAAGATCTGGCTTTCAATTTGGTTCTCTGATGCCAGTGCCTGGCATAAGGATCATATGGTTGACACTTCATAAATGGTCATTGGTTTGAGTTGAGTTGGGTTGGGTTGGGTTGGGTTGGGTTGAATTAGCTGCACACAGGCCACCAAGGGCTGCTCATTTCCCAGTAGCCTTACCTTTTTTCCTTTATAAACATTCTTCAACTGACCTGACTTTTTTGAGTTTGCAGCAACAAAATGTAGTCCTGAGTCAACACTGTGTTTTCTGAGTTTTGAGACAAAAGAGCCTGAATTTATTTAACCTGAGCTGCAAATATATTCCCGTGGTGAGCATGAGATCTACATGCTCAGTTTTTGCTGAGACAAAGGGGTAATAACTCAGTTTGAATCCCTTAAAGCCATTTCAGCATCATTAGTAAATCGAGGCTTTTAGACAGGGGAAGAAACTCTCATTCGGGAAGAAAAAAAAAAAAAAAAATCAATGTTTCCTTCAACGATACAACTTAATATTAAACAAAATAAATCAAAACCTTGGTGGCCTTGCTTTGATTAATGGGACTGTCGGATCCCTGTATGGTAGCCCAAAAGATGAAATGAGCATTTTTAGGGCACTGTTTTAGAAGCTCAGCATGGCACAGAACAATGCCTGAAACAATACCTCTCTTCTCCAAGTGGGTCACAAGTGAAGTGGATTATAGATTATAGGTTCTTACCAGCAAAACTATCAGAATACAAAGACGGTGTTGTGTTCACAGAGGTCAGGGGGGAAATGGCATAATTTTTAAAGCATTTCCATTTCACTAATATTCATATAAAATATTTTAATATTGGAATTTTATCGATATATGTGGATGTCTAGAAGGAAGGATGTACCCCTAGGTGTCAGCCATCCTCTAATATTCATATAAAATATTTTAATATTGGAATTTTATCAATATATATGGATGTCTAGAAGGAAGGATGCACCCCTAGGTGTCAGCCATCCTTTTTACTAGCAGAGAATAAACAAATTAGACTGACTCAGAAGGACATTGTGATCAATAAGTACTCCAGGTCTCCTCTATTCCCATTTTGTGATACAGAATTGACACTGGGTCTCAACAGTTGATTGTAACAGTGGCTTCCAAAACAATTCTGCAAAAGGAGATTGACTTTGGCAAGAGTTTGACCAGTTATCTAACAATTGGCTTAAGCAAACATCAGAGTGGTCCAACTGGCTTATAAGAACAACCATAATGGTAGCTTACATGGAGTCCACTGAAAGGGCTATAGGATGCTTTCCTCTCAAGTGCCCTGAGCACCAGCAGTATTCTGCCACCCCAACTCTTCAGGGAAGTTTTACCAATATTAGAGATCTGGGTGTTACTAATGACAAGGCAGAGCCCTAGAGAAGGTAAATGATTTTCCTAGGGTCATACAGATTCTTCTCAGAGTTGAGATTTCAAAAGAGATCTCATCTGACATCAAGGCAGGAGTCCTCTCATCATCCCCTGAGAGTAGTGGTGACCCCTGAAAGAGCAATAGGGGAAGTCAAATCCATTTCAAATCTGGGGATTTTTTTCATGTAAATTCTTTTTATACATGGTTACATTTTAGCTTTCTCCTTTAGAGTTCATATTTGCATAACAGTGGTGGATGCTAATTATATGAATTTGAGCATTAATGATCAGATGGCTAGAATTCTGCAATTTAATCTCTATTTAGTCACTGTCTGCTTCAGTTTCCTCAAGTCTAAAATGGAGACACTGTCCAGGGGGCACACTGCTCATGAGATAATATTTGTAAAGTTTTCATTATAATGTCTGGTGTATGTCAGGTGCTTAATAAATGCTTATTTCCTCTCTCTTTCTCCTTCCTTCCATCTCTCTCTCTCTCTCTCTCTCTCTCTCTCTCTCTCTCTCTCTCTCTCTCTCTCTCTCTCTCTCTCTCTCTCTCTCTCTCTCTCTCTCTCTCTCTCTCTCTCTCTCTCTCTCTCTCTCTTTCTCTTTATTTTCTTCTCTCTTCTTTCTTTATATATAAATATAAATTTAGTAAAAACATTATTTGTTATTATTAACCTGAGGATCAGTTGAGTTAAAGTCAGGAAAATTCATTAAAATATTGTCCAAAGTGTGGCAAACTTTTTTAGTCACAGCATCTCTCAGTGATTGTGCATACATAATTTCCCCCCATTTTATAGATGAACACCCTAAGGCTGAGAAATATCGAATGACTTGCCAGGTTCCCATAGGTACGAAGTATCTGAATGAGAGTAGTTATTTTCATTATTGTTATTATTATTGTTGTTACTATTATCATCATATTTCTTGGGGTTTGTTATTACTTTTTTAAAAAATTGAATAGATATCATTCCAAAAAAAAATCCTTCTTCTAAGCTTTGCCTTATTGTTTAATACCTCATTGTGCAAAATAACTCAATGGGAGCTCTCTATTCACTCTTTCATGGAGAAGTTGTTATACTGGGTTGTCCTGAGAAACTGAACAAGTACATTAGTGGGGGTCCTTTTCTTTTCATTATCCTTCCTTTTTATGTTTTTATTCAGGAAGGATTTGAAGATTCAGAGAAGAACAATGCTGTAAAATTGCTGAAGCTTACAATAGCTCTCTGACCCATATTATTGTCACCAAAAATGTCAGAATTAATATGACTCCCAGGTTTATGTTCCTTAGTATTATAAATTATAGGTTACTCCTCTTGTCATAAGCAAACTCTCCTCTTCAGCATATAACCATCCTGGAGTTTCACTTTAGAAGCAACTAATAGAGAAATTTAAGGAGTTTGTCTCCTATTTCTGCAAATCAAACTGCTTATTAACTTATAATTTTATAATGAGTACTTATTAGATGCAATTTTAATATCTTATAAAAATCATTTATATAGTACTCATTAACAGCAGCGGTAAACCAACAAATGCAGCTTATACCTCTAAAAAGAGTGTTTTACATCAAGATGCTTATTGATATTATGGTCCTTGATATTCTCTGAGAAATGAGCTAAAAATTTAACATACTGCCTTAGTTTCAGCAGATTCAACGATTGCTTTGATCAGTGATGTGCTCTTGATCTGCTCTCTTATTTAGTTACTACACATCTTACTATAACCCCATCTCCTATACCTGCTCAGGGAAAGTCAACGTGAGCTAAGGAACCTAGAAACAACAAAAACAAAACAAAACAAAACAAAACAAACAAACAAACAAACAAACAAACAAACAACAACAACAACAACAACAACAACAACAAAAAACCATGGAATCAGATCTTGCCCTTGAAATATACTGGGTTTGGGGCAGCTAGGTGGTGCAGTGGATAGAGCACCAGCCTTGAATTCAGGAGGACCTGAGTTCACATTTGGTCTCAGACACTTAACACTTCACTTCCTAGCTATGTGACCTGGGCAAGTCACTTAACCCCAGCCTCAGGGGGAAAAAAAAAAAAAAAAAAAAGAAATATACTGGGTTTATTAATCACGAGCAGGAGAGCAAATGACCAACTTATTTTCATTGTCATTAAAATGGGCATATAATGATGCTTGCAAGACTGTTCTGAGGCTCAAACATGACATTCTAAATATACTGCTATCAAAGCATTTCAAAACCAAATAAATTAACCAATAATTGTAAGATATTTGTATCCAGTTCTGAAAACTGAACTATCCATGATATTCCTAATCATGAAAACCATCAATGAAAACTAATATGGATCATTGGTTGATTGATTGGTTATTTGTCCTTCATTCTCAAAAAGGACCAAAATGCATCACTCTGTTAGAGTCCAGTTATAGTATGCCCAACTGTGGTTGATCAGATCAAGACAAGCTCACAATATCCTGCCACTAATAATCCCTATGAACATTTGGGTTTCTTCTCTAATTTTGTATGTGTTTTATTTTTTCTGGGCTAATTCAAATTTGCTTTGCTTGAAGAGCACACACAGCATGTTCTCTGATGAGGGCACATCTTGCTGGGTGGTCCTGTGCAAGTGTCGCCAGTGCCATACAATCGATTCTAAAGTACTGAAGAGAAGCCTTGACATGTCTTTAGGTCATTAAGCTTGGTTTTATGTTTTCTCTCATTTGATCCTGATGACAAAAGATTATGAAAATAAACTGAGAGGCCATTTGGCTAGTAAACAGGTGATTAAGTGATTCTGTGAATGTAGGAGTGGATTTGGACTGCAGTAGACTGAATTTTGCTTCACACATATATTATTGAGTGAACCTAAGAAATTTTTTTGTAAATCTCTCATTTCCTTCATGTGTAAAATGAAGAATAATAACAGTATCTTTTTCATAGGGTAGGTATGAGGATTCAATGTGATAACATACATGTATAGTTATGCATACATATTTGATTTGTGAACCCAAAAGGTATATAAATGTTGCTGCTTTTATTGTTGTATACCTAAAGTAAGACTTAAATTACAGTTTTGCATATAATATATAATGTAAAGGGCTAGAACTGAGCAATGCACTTGGATAATGAAGCACGTGAGACTAATTGCCAATTAGACAGTTCCTTATTAAGTTGTTTGAAGGTTGACCCTCCCCAGCTGTTCTGTGCTGACTTGATTGGTGGGACAAAGAGGGAGAAGTAACGTGTGTGGGAGGAGAAGGAGGAGGAGGAAGAGGAATTGAGACGCAGATGCAGGGTCAGTCTCTCCAGGTTTGAGGGAGGAAGGTGTATGTGAGGTTGCTAAGCCTAAGCCCCTGACCTTGACAGTAAAAAAATCAAGAATAAAGATGTTTAGTGATCCTGACTCTAGCTGATTTCTGGGAAGACAAGAGTTCCAGCATTTTGGCGCCTCACGTTGGGCACCTTTTGTAACATGCCCTCCTGGCAGTTACAATTACTAGTGTGCCCTAGGCCCAACAAACTACCTTTGACCACTGACCTTTGCAGTGTCAATTCTACCCGGCTCACCTCCTCTGACGCCTTCAAAGGTCTCTGGCCATGATCTCTTGAATCTATAGTTTAATAACTAGTAGCACGCTCAAGAACAGCCAAGTATAATCTTAATAATCAGTCCCTAGTCTGAAGACCCAAGTGTTCACTACCAAACTTCTTCCTCTCTCGGCTATCCATCAGCTTGGCTTGACTTGGCTACCCCAGGCTAGGGAGCCACGTTAAAGAGCACCAGGTTAAAGAAAGTGACTGCTGTCTGCAGTGGGCTTATAAAGGGCCTGTGAGGTCATACACACAGCCAACCAGTGAAAGAGCCATCACCCATTATGAAGCTATCTCAATATGGACAGGATCCCACCCACAGGGCAGTCCTATATCCACAGAGAATACTTCTGGGCAACTCAAATCTCCTGTTGCACTGTGGCGCCGCCCATTTAAAGGGCCCTTATAATATAAAGCTGTGTTTCATGTAGTAAGTTGTTATCCAAGACCAGCATACTACTAATATTTTCTCTATATATCTAATATTATGTTTTCTATTAAACATGGGTGATTCACTACTTCCTATCCTACCCCTTAAATTCAGTGTACATACAGAACTCTCAACTAGGGTCAACAGTTAACATATTTGGGACACAAGATTTTTCAAGGGTGAATGTTAAAAATTATCTACTCATGTTTTGAAAATAAAAAGCTTTTTTTAAAGCTAATTTATAAGATGCACCATTATTTGTTTAAGCCAGTACTTCCTTTGAGAACTTTCTATTAGTTTCTATCATATCTTTTTAACTTCCTGTCAGAAATCATTTTCACATAATACCTTGATGAGAAACCCTCTTATCAAAACAAATTATATATTGTGGATTGTAAATACAAATAACTCACATATTTTAAATATTCCATTTAAATATGAAGTCTTTTTAGACCAAGAAATATATTTAAAGGAGTTTTCCCCACAGTCCCTAAGTTTTATCATGCAAAAAATATAATACAAAGATTTAAGATGTGCTCTGGGAGATAAATACATAAAAAATGAATCGTTTTGAGCATCTTTGCTATCTTTCATAAATAATACATGTCTATGTAAATATCTTGCTTTGTACACAATGGTGAAACTGATGAAGTGATGTTTTTCAGAACTAATTTTTTTTATTTCAATTTTAAAGAAAGTGTCTTCCACATATTTGGCGAAGTCAAGTATGGCAGGTGGCCTCTTCTTCAAATAGTATTATTTCCTCTTAAAATGCTTTGTATTTACTGTTAAAAGGTTATGATATTTTGTGAAAAATAAGGGAAACTGCTTACTAGGAAAGAATAGGAAATCAAACTCACAAAGATTAGTATTGTGTTAACCTTCTTTATATAATGCTTAGGTCCCTGAACACCAAAAAAAAAAAAAAAAAAGAGAAAGTGAAATGATTCAAAGACCTTAAAGTCCCTTAACTCCAATTGCCTCAGCAAAGAATAAAAACAAATAAACAAACAAAAAACCTCAAGGAAGAACTTCCAAATTAATTATTTCATTTATTCATGTCTTTAAATCTCTTGACATTTTAAGAAAGAGAACATTGGATGCAACTCTCAGAATCTCAATATCTCAGAGATAGAAGCTAAAACAAAGTTTATCGAATCTAATCCAATTTTATAGGATACAATAGGTAACTAATAAATAGTAAATGAATGACTAATAATCCAGTCCTCACCAAGGATCCATTATATTTCATACCAGACAAAAGTTTCTCCAATCTTTTCATGAAGACCTCTAGTGATGATGATCTCACTACTTCTAGAGACTGTCCATTAAAATTTTGAATAGCCCGAAAAAAAGATAACTTTATCGTTTATTCGTTTTTATATCAAAGCCTCAATTTGTCTCTTTGTCACAACTACTTATTTTTCTTTGATCATCACTGTCAAACCAAAGAATAAATATAAACCCTCTTCCACATGAATATCTTTAAGATAGCTATCTTGCCCTGTCTCACCCTCCACCATTCCCAGTCATCTCTTCTCAAGTTAAACATCCTCAGGTTCTTGGATGGATATTCACATCACAAGAACTGAAAGACCTTCCTTCTAATGTTTGCCCTTTTTAAAATATTCTCCAACTTATAAAATTATTCCTAAACTCTGCAAAATAGAATAAAATTCTTCCAGTATAATCTAAATGTCTTATGCTAGACTTCTCTAATGGATAACTATATCAATATGCAATGATAGCTTACATCAACTAGTCTGCATTTTATGATGATGACGATAGAAGGGATTCAGAGAAATCATCAATTAATTCACATTCCAAGAAATATTTATATCATCTTTTTAAATAGAAGTTCAGTTTAACTTCCAATACCTTTATCCCTTTTCTTTTTTGTTTGTTTTTTATGTTGATCATTTTAGAAAGTTCTTGGTTATTCTTCATTCTATATAGCCATTTCTCTCGCATGACAATTGGAAGAAATCCATAACATCTCATCATACTTAATTGTCATCCCAGGATGATGGCCTCATTTTGTATCATCCCAAGCTCATAGATCTGGAGATAGAAGGCATTTCATTAGGCATGTGGTTCAAGTTCTTTATTTCATTAATCAATTAATTGAGACTCAGAGCAATAATTGTCTTGCCCAAGGTCTTACAAGTAGCAGCAGTCATGATTCAAACCCAGATCCTCTTGATTCTGAGTAAATTATCTCACATTGTTTTTCTCATTAAGTGTGATATCCCATGAATTCATTTTGTTTTTTTTTTTTAATAAAAATTATATGAAAGTAATTGAAACATTATTTTTTATTTAGTGCAACTTCCTATTTCCAGATTCCCCTGAAACTAGATTTCCAAACCTGTTATTCCTAACAATTCTTCCTTCAATTCAGTGACATATCTACCCTTTGAGGGGGGAAGGGACTGGCAAGGGACTTGGCAGGTGGGCATTGTGATATTACCACCTTGATAGACCTCACTAGCCATTCTTAAGTACCCAGAAGGTGTCTAGAGGAATGTCTCCAAATTACCTGATATTGCCATCTTTGGGTTACACACATACACACACATACACACTTACACAAGCACACAAACACCCCTCAATCAATACATATGTAAGAGATTTGTTAGATTAACATATTTCTTCACTTGTAAAATGAAGGATTTGTACCAAATGAAACCTCAGGTCCCCCCCAGCTTTTATATGCAATGTTTCACTGCACTTTTTATGCCTGAAGGATCTTTACTATTATTGCCATGGGAATGCCTGCCATTGGCACAGATTGCCATTCATCCTTGTCTCAAAAAGTAGTTGTTATTACTGTGATCAAAATTTCAGCCTATAGCTTACCTAGCAATCTTTAGATAGCAAAAATACTTAATGTCTATCAATATAGTCCATACTGCCATTCCCTCTACTTGGGCAAGTCAGCCAGAGCTTATTCCTTCCTAACAGAGCTTTCAGGAACCCCGGCTCATAGGCACTCCTGATAAGGCACTGGAGGAAGACTTGAGCCATTGCATTGACCTCATCAGACTGGACTCCATTATTATCATGCCCCAAGACACTCATCACAAGGAAAGTCATCCATCTTTAAGATTGCTTCAGCTTTGTTCCTCAAACCTCAGCAGTACTCTCAGACCCCTCTGATTAGAGGGCAAACAGATGGAGCAAAGAAGGTCTCTCAAAATTGCCATTATCACAGATGAATCACTACTTCATTTCTTACCAGTTGCACTTCTTAGACTGGAATCCATCCTGTCTCTACTCTGTTTATATTCTTCCTTTTCCTTTTTAGCTTTGTTTAGCTTCGTGTGAATGTGTGTGTCTGTGTGCGTGTGTGTGTGAGCGTGTGTGTGTGTGAGCGTGTGTGCATATGTGTGTGCGTATGTGTGTGTATGTGTTTTATTTTATTCCATTGAATTGTAAGGTCCTTGAAGCCAAAGATTGTCTTTTTCTTCTTATTATGTGCATATCTATTGCTTAGCACAGTGCCTGGCACATTGGCACATATTTATTGACCGGCCTACTGACACTGCTGTGCCCTGGGCTAGACAACAATTTGTTTCACTAAACTTAGTAGCCAGTCCATGTACCGTCTTTAAAAGTGTTGGGTGATGTGCTTCTGGGAATTCGCCTCTGTAAGTAGTCAGGGCAGTTCTAACTGAACTAACTCCTCGTGGCAAGAAACAATGAGCAGAGTGACAGAGCTTCCATTCTCTCCCATATAGCTCAGAAAGGGCAGGTGTCTTTGATCCATATGATGCTCACAGCCCTACAGGTGGGCCTCAAGCAAGCCTCTCTTCTTACCAAAGGAGTGAGATGAAACAACCATGTGACCATTTAGAAAGGTCTATTCAAACTACTTATCAAAACTAACTGCCACATATATGAATATTGTGGAATATTATGGTTCTGTAAGAAATGACCAAACAGGATGATTTCAGAAAGTTCATGACTTACATGAACTGATGCTGAGTGAAATGAGCAGGACCAGGAGATCATTCAACAACAATACTGTATGATGATCAATTCTGATGGACGTGGCCCTCTCCAACAATGAGATGAACCAAATCAGTTCCAATAGAGCAGTAATGAATTGAACCAGCTACACTCAGCGAAAGAAGTCTGGGAGATGACTATGAATCACTCCATAGAATTCCCAGTCCCTCTATTTTTGTCCGCCTGCATTTCTGATTTCCTTCACAGGCTAAATGTACACTGTTTCAAAGTCCGATTTTTTTTTTTGTTCAGCAAAACAACTGTTTAGTCATGTATACACATATTGTATTTAATTTATACTCCAACATATTTAACATGTATTGGTCGCCCTCCCATCTGGGGGAAGGAGGAGAAAAATTGAAACAATTGGTTTGGCAATTGGCAATGTTGTAAAATTACCCATGCAAATATCTGGTAAATAAAAACTATTAAAAACAAAAACAAAAACAAAAACCTGCCACAGAACTGGTGGTATAACCATCAGTAAATTACTATCCACTCTAGATCTTAGAAAATCATAGTTCCTTATGGGTTAGGAGGGTTGAAAGGCCTACTAGTCCAATCAGATATATCCAAGTGGCCAATCCAAGTTCCCATCCACTTTGACCCAAAGAACTCCAGTCATAGAGAATCTACCTCCTCCTCAAGGACTTTGCTTAATTATCCTCATAAGGATATTTTCTCTTGTGTGTGTGTGTGGGAGGGATATTAACCTTCTGTTGGCCTTTCTTCAACTTCCATTCATTGCATGCATGACCCATATAAACAAAATAGAAATCTAATCCAGTTTTCAGAGGACAACCTTTAGAATATTTAAAGTCAGCCATCAGCCATCCCTCCTTCTGATTAATGGCCCCCAGTTCCTTTATATAATGCTATTGACATGATTTTAAATCCTTTTACGTTACTGGTCACCCTCCTATCAATGTTATTCATCTTACTTCAGTCTTCATTAGTAAAAAGAACATGATAGAACTAGATAATCAAACACAGCAAGTTGATTAATCCCTCAATTATCTGTATAATTCTCTTAGGCTATACATCACAGAAAAGCTCTTTCTCCATACTAGTGGAGGGAATTTAAAAAACAGGAGTTCCCTTCACAAGATTAGATCTCTTGTCTAACCTTCCCTCCCTCCCCTCCAAAAGACAAATTAATTTTCTTATCTACTCTTTCTCTCTCTCCTCCCCCTCCCTACTTCGGCCTCTATTCTATCTGTTCCATACTTGAGACTCCATAGCCCAAAGAAATGGAGAGTTGAGACAATTCAGATGCAATGTGGCATAGTAAATAGCTCAATTAAATGCCAGTTAGACTTCCACATAAATAGCTAATTTGGGAATCATTGTGTTTTATTATCCTTCATTTAATTTTTACATCCCTAATGAAATGGTCAGAGGAATCTCATGTTGCTAACTCACTTCCTATGATCTTTCATGGATTCCCTAGTTCTCTAGGTATCTTCTTCCTTCTTATTTCTTCTCCCCCACCCCACCTTGGACTTTTTTTTTTTCTTTTGCCAATGGAAGCTGGCCTATAGCCAAGAGAATATAAAGAAAACCAAAGCATATCAAGTGTTATGGGACACCTAAATCTCTCTAGATAATAGAAGAGTGATTTTCTTAATATTATTCCAGTATCAAAACCAGAAGTTTGGGTTCAATTTTATTCAATGTTTTCACTAACTTTTATATTACATGGAAACATATAGAACTAAAGCTGGAAAAGAGCTTCAAGGACATAAAATCTATCCCCTTCCTTTTTCAGAGGAAGAAACTGAAGTCCAGGGAATGAAGCTCCAGCTCCAGCAATAGATTCCAGGTCTCTGTTTCCAAACCAATCACTCTTTTCTATACATCTATATACCACATCTGTGAATCTCGAGTATGTCAGAATGAAAGCATAGAATCCTACAGTTGAAAAAGAAGTGAGAAGTCACTTAGCATTCCATCCAGTGTAGGTACTGCCTGCTGAGATTTTTATTTTAAATGCAGTGGGGTTGTTTTGTTTGTTTTTTAAAGAACCATGTTGCTTACCAATTGGATTCATCATGTGCCTTTACTGAAAGACAAATTCATTGTAATTGTGCCATTTGTTACTTCTACAAACTGATCACAAAAGAAATTAAGATGAGTTTTTCTTAACTTATAGTGAACCTATCTCTAGGATTTTCTTTTAAATGCATTCAAACCAGGAAGACAGTCTGAATAAATTTAGAATTTGTATTCAAGTAGAGCTATGTTACTACTTACTTGATGGGGAGAAGTATGTATGTGCATGTGTGTACACACACACACACACACGCACACATATATATATACCCATATATATACCCAGATATGTATGTATATACACACATACATATGTGTGTGTGGATTTAAACTTGGGGACCTTTTTTTCATATGATGTGAAAGTTTAGGGATATGAAGGAAATTCTTTCATGTTTCTCTCAAAGAAGAATTTGTACTGGGCACAACAGAAATGATTATAATATCATTAATAATCATAATATCACCACTTTCCTTGATGGAACTAATGGTATAGTTAATAAAGATCTAATTTCAAAGGCAGCTTCAGACACTATCTATGTGATACTAGTCAATCCTTTCAATTCTACTTGCCTCAGTTTCCTTATCTATAAGTGAGTATGATAATAGCATTCACCTTATAAGTAGCTGTAGTGATCAAATAAGATAATATTTGTAAAAAAGTAGCATATAATAAGTGTTACATATTGATTCCTTATTCCTTTATCTTTCCATTTGTATAATCCTTAAATATTTTGAAAGTGCTTTCATACATTGTAGGTCCATGGGAGATATTGTATATAAAGCACTCTGAAAATGTTAGAAAGTTATGTTAATAACAATTATTTTATCATTTTTCATAATTCTACATAATAAAACACCAGATAATCAGGGCTTCCTCTTAGAGTCAAACCCTTGGTTGTAATGTTCTGTTGTCTCCAGAAACTGCCGATCACTCTCTGGGAGGAGATCTGTGGTCTCAACTCAATCCCCGACTCAACCCTTCTTCCTCCAGAGTGCTGTCCCAACTCTGTCCAAGAGTAGACTAACTCCTTGCTCAATGTTGTCTTCTTTTATCCTCCCAGAGAATGGGCGTGTGAGAACTCAAGGGCTTGTGGGAAAATTACTTCAACCAATGAACTTGCTCCTTTTAAAGGCTGTGTAAACTCCTTTTCATATGTAAACTCCTCCTCAGAAGTTCAAAGGGGTAAACTCCCCTGAAAGGCAGGAACCAAAGGCCTGTGAACTAGAGAATTATTAAGTACCAACTTAGCACTTAGTAAGAACCTAACACTTGGTCAGTTTGAAAAGCCTACATTAGAATAACCATGCAGAAAATGCAGACCAAAGGAAAGCCTGCACTTTTTTGAACTTGAACCTGCAGAGATTTCCAGCTGACTGATAACGGGTATTTCCAGGAACAATCCCCTAGAACTCCAACCAGAGACAAAGTTATAGCTATGTTTCTTTGACCTAAATACAGGTCAGGAACTTGCAGAGTTTATAATAGAAGGACTTCATTGAGGTTTTGTCCTAGATTAAACCACTTTTCCAAGACTGAAGGTTTATAAATTCCCAACCTGAGACATACATTTTGCTCTGGATGATCACAATACTTGCTACACTGACAAATCAGTAATAGAACCCAAAAAGCCTCTAAAACAGTGCCAAATATATTGCTGGCATTCCCTTCAGAAATGTGCAGAGCCTGGTCCCAATCAAAAGTCAGGAAATAATGCTGAAAGAATAAGTAAACAAAAAAGAATTCCACAATAAACTACTTACCACTGCAGGTTTTAAATTGCTTGTTGCATGGAATATTTGAAACTTAAGATGTATTAGAGTTGAGTTTACTTTTAGCCAAAAATTATTAGAATTCCCAATCCATGGCCTACTTCCTTTTAAATGAAAAGTGTCTTATGTTAGGTTATACAGTAAAAAGATGGAATCATAAATAAGATGCCAGACTTGAAGTTAGGAAGACCAGAGTTTAAATACTAGCTGTGTGATCCTGGTCAAATCACTTAACCTTTTCATGCCTCAGTTTCCTCATCTGTAAAATAAAAATGTTGCCAAAACCTGTCAATTTTACCATTGCAACTTTTTCTTGAATATGCTTCCTTCTGTCCTCTGATACTGCCGCCATTCTAAATGCAGAGTGCTGAGCTTGGAATAAAGGAGTCCTCATCTTCCTGAATACAAATCTAGTCTCAGACCCTGGATAGTTTGCCTCAGTTCCTTATCTATAAAATGAACAGGTAAATGAAATGCCAAACCACTTCAATAAAATCTGAAATAAGGTTATAAAGAGTCAGATGTGAGTGAAAAACAACAACATAAAAAAAAAAAAAAAAAAAAAAAAAAAAACACTTGTAACAAAATTATTGTAAAAATCAAATTAAAATCACATGCAAAATATTTTGCAAACCTTAATGTGTTATATACATGCTACCTCTAAAGGCAATTGGGATCAGCCCCAGGATTGAAGTACAGATGTTCCCACTCCATCACCAGCACTCTTTTTCCTATATGACACATTGTTTAGATAAACTATGTTGGTTCTTTTTGTGATGATTTACTCCTTTATTCTTTTATAGCCAAGACATGAGAATCTCAATGTACTATCACAAGACAAGTTTATTTATTAACCATTTTTTGTTGAAATGGAGTAAGAACAAAAGTATCAGTCTTTGTCCAAGGCAATGAAGCCCTCCTCTATTCATGTTTTAAAATATCACATTCTCAAACAAAACTGCTTCTCAAGAGTCAAATTCCTTTCTTCTATTAATTTTGGGACTTCTAAAGTTGAGAAATACATCAAAAATTGTGTTTTGTAAATTTATTATGCATAACTAACATTTTCATGCATGCGATCACTTTATTTTTCTGGATCAGGGTATAAATTTGAAGACTTTGCATTTATTGATTTAAAATATTGAATTTTTTGAAAAAAAACTACATCTAACAAATGCACAAGTTTCAAGGGGAACTTTTGGTTATGAAATTTTTCTTTTAGTTTTATTATGATCACTAAGAAAATGACAGTTTCTCCTTTTAACTGCAACCTCTTTGAAATGACTTTAGCAGAAGAAAAGCTATGTATTTCACAATAGCACAAAATGCCCTGTGTTCTGACCCCATATCTTTTCACAATTTGGTAAAGAGCCTTCCTTTTTAATGGACTTTCTTTCTTTCTTTATAAAGTTGATTATTCTCTTAACAATGTGAAAAAAAACCTGGATGTAGCTCTTCATTTATACTGCTCAATACAAGCGATTGTCTGTGAAGCCTGAGATGTGTCCAGATTGCACCTGAGGCCAACTTTTAATTCATGTTTGTTGACCTGCATTTCATTTTGACATAGCTTGAGTTCCATTAGTTTAAAGTCTGGGATAATCTTCTTACTTTATGTCATTTCATTTTTTAAAAACCTGCCAGTTACATTGAAAATTTTTCTTGATGTGGCGTTGACATCAATAGGTTTGCAAAAGAACCCATCTTCCCTGATTTGAACTTTTTTCAGGGTTTGGAGTGGGGAAGAACTGCATGTTCCCCTGTGGCAATTGTACTTAAAAATAGCCAATGATTTCTTCTCCTCATTACTTCATAGCTTCCAAAATGGTGTCACCTTGGAGCACTGTGAGATTGAAAAATGCTCCCCTAAACTCTTTTTGTCCTCACCAGATATTCACTGCTGAATGAGACAACGGTGGCCATCATTGTGAATTAACCTCCATGACAGTTTGCAAATTAGTTCATAATCCACACCCCGTTTGCCATATTAGTCCACTTAAATATAAGATCCAAGGTCTGACCCAAGAAGACAAGTATTATATTCTAGTTAAACTTCTCTAAGACTTAGTACTCCATTCAAGACTATTGCTTTTCTCCCCTTCTCATTTTGCAGAATCTACAGCTACTATGCACAAGTTGTGTTGAAATCATTTTGATTATCATTAGTCTACTCATATTCATCCTTATTTTTCTTTGCTTGAACCAAAGCTGAATTATCCAGCAAGCCAAATAAACCATGCTGCCTATTTTCTAGCAAAGCTAAAAAGCCTATTTCTAAATTAAAATCCACATTTTATGCACATGTGTGTGCATGTATGTCTAAGTGTATGTGTGTATACGTGTGTGAACATTGTGTGTTTGTATTTAGAAGCCTAATATACAAATCTTTACATGTGTTATATATAATATACTATATATATATATATACATGTATATACATTTATCTGTACTCATGCATCTATTAATCCTTATATCTAATATTATATTTCAAGTCTATTTTTGTTTCTCTATATGTTCACTCTATATTTATATCTTTATCTCTATGAGCATATTTCTATATTTTTCTCTATCTTTATGCGATTGATGCCCAAATTTGCTTTTCCTGCCCCACTCTTGCTTCAGACCTCCAATCTCATATCTCTAACTGCCCTTTCAGATATCTTACATTTAAGATATTAAATAGACATCTTAAATGTAAAATATCCAAAATAGAATTAATTATTGTTCTTCCAAACCTCTGCTCCTAATCTGACCTATTACTTTGGAGAGAGACACAATCCTTCCAGCTCCTCAGGATCATAAATTAGGAATTCTCCTGGCTTCCCACTACCACCACCACAACCACCCGTATCAAAGCTGTTGCCAAAACCTGCCAATTTTACCATTGTAACTTTTCTTGAATATGCTTCCTTCTCTCTTCTGATACCATCACCATTCTGAGTGCAGACCCTCATTGTCTCAGTGCTCAGCTGTTGTAACAGCTTACCAGTGGGTTTCCCTGTCTCAAGTCTCTCCCCACTCCAATGCGTCTTCCATTCAGCCATTAAAAGAATTTTCCTAAAACAGGTCTGATCATGTCATCACTCTCCTCTATTCAATAAAATCCAATAGCTCCCCATTGCCTCTAGGATCAAATATGAATACTGAATTTGACATTCAAAGCCTTTAATTGCCTTTCCCCCTCTGCTCACTTCAATTTTCTTTTACTTCACTCCCTGTTATATACTCTGCAGTGACACTGGCCTCCTGGCTGATCCATTAACAAAACATTGCAGCTATCTCTTATGCTTTTAACTCTTTTCTTCCTCTCCTCTAATCAATGAAGTCTTTGGTTTATGTCTCAACTAAAATGCCACCTTTTATAGGAAGCCTTCCCTACTCCCTTTCAATTCTCGTGCTTTCTCTCTTTTTACTTCCTACTTATTTAGTTTATAGCTTGTTTGATTATATTCCTTTGCGTATTGAATTTTTTTTTCATTAGGTTGTAAACTCCCTGAGGTTAGGGACTTATATTTTGCCCTTTTTTTTTTTTTTTAAATTCCCAACTCGTGGCACATGCCTGGCACATAGTAGACACAATACATATTTATTAAAAGAATGAATGAATATTGATCTACATTTTTATATTCATCTAAATCTTTATGAAATGAAAGGACCAATTACCTTTTCCTTTTCTTTTATGCTTCCCCCTTTACTGTGGAAGAGAAAATAAACCCCATACCATTAAAAAGTTGCTTTTGCTTGTTTCAGAGTCATTAACCCCTAAATAAATCATGGCTTGATATAGAGGGCTGAAAGTCTGAAAAGGTGGATTTGTGTTAGTTCCTTACTAGGTGGTAAGTCTGTACTTAACAATTCTCTAGCTCAGAATTCACACCTTTAGTTCACACCTTTAAAAGGTATTTACACCTTTAGATTTCTGAAAGGAGTTTACACCTTTAAAAGGAGCTTGCTCATTGGTCTGTAAGGAGTTCCCACAAGCCCATGGAGTACCCACAAGGGTTAATATTCTCCTAACTGATTTGAATCTAAGACAGCAGAGCACTTAAGGCTAATTATCTACTCAATGGGAGATAATGGTTCTATAAGCATATACTTAGATGATATGGTGATGTAAAGGTTCTCCTCACAATTCGTGCTTGCTGAATGTGGTGTGGTGTGGTGAGTCCTGTGGTAGTTTCCTTCACTTCTTCTAAAGACCAAGGACTTTCGCTGATCCTGACTCTGACTGATTCTGAAGCCCTCCAGAGAGCTAGCCTGGACATTATAGCTTGATAGGAAGCTTTCTATCTCTGGCCTTAGTTGGGCTGATCCCAGACATCAAAAAACTCCTTCTGAAGAGCCATGGCGGAAGATATGAATTGTAGGATCTTCCAATACTTCTCCTCTAGGATTATAGCCTTTGAGAAGCCAGGAATATCTCCAAAATTCAGTGAGACAACCCAAGGCAATGGTTTTGAAGGCTGTTTTTATGATGAGGTAGCATAGTGAAGAGAACAGTTGACTTAAGATTAAGAAAAAGGGTCCACATTTTTCATGGGATGCTTTAATTAGAAATGTCATATAAAAAAGTCATTTAACTTGTCTATGTCTCCTTAAAAATGTGAATAATCTTACATACAGTATCTACCTCATAAGTTTTTTTTGGTTTGTTTTCTTTTTCTTAGATGATATAGCATGTACTTTGCACCATATAAATGTCAATTGCCATCTTTGAATTATTACAAAGCATCAATGAATTGTTAAATGATATTGCTAGAATCAATCATCCAATCGATCTACATTAATTAATTATTATTAAGCCAAATAGTTATTCATTATCATTAAGTACCTACTATGTTCCATACTGTGCTGAACACTGAATATATTAAGAAAGAAAAGAAATATTAGGTTTCATTAAATCTAAATATGTCACTTTACAAGCTAGGGAAACGGATCTAGAGTTTTGAGATGAATTGTCCCCTATCACTTGATCCAAATACTTACTTAGGAATACCTTCCTACTAAGCATATTCTTGATCATACTGGAAAAGAAGATCTAATTTATGCAATATCTAGGAATAACTTGTGTAAAGGTGAGTCAAGGAGAAGATCTGTTTGTGTGTCAAAATGGTGGGCACCAAGATCTGCTCCCATATTCTCTCAGATGGTTGCTTTGATCCAAGAACATGAATGTAGTCACCAGTGAATGAGATGAAATGAGATCTTTCAAGACTGTTGTGAAAATCGAGTAAGGCTTCATCTACTTCAGAGTCTGAGTAGGCCTGAAGGACTTTAAGGATTGAGTTAAGGGCATAATTGAATCCCCTTCCTGCCATCCTCTCATGACACAATTTCCTCCCTATTTTAGTCAAATGTGGGCAACTATGTACTTATTGGTCAAGTTCAACTTCTTGGGTAGATCTCGAGTTTAGAATGTCAGACTCTCAGCCAATGAGGATGAGGGTCAGTGGTGGGAGAGGGTGTTTGCATTAGGGATTAAAAGTGTTGATCCTGCCCACAGGAGGCTCTTCCTCTCTTAGATTGTCTGCTGGAGGGGTGGGACACCCTTGTCCTGAGAATGTACAATAAACTTTGCTTTATTCTAGAGATCTGTCCAATTTTTTTATTAAATGGTGTTCCCTCACCATTTCCGTACCACACACCAGTTCTGAATTTACCTCTGTTTCACAACAGCTCCATTGGTTTGCCTGCTAGTTTAGGTTTGCATGAACATGTACTCAGGTAGGCTTTAATATTATTAAGCATAACAGAACGGGGATTCTGTTTCTTAAACCAGCAATTAGAGCCGAACATGACTCTATTAGCTCTACTGGGCTTTCATCTTGTCTGTCATCCTGGGTAAAGATAACACTATCCTAGCAGGGTGGAAAATGGATGTTTTCAATGCTCACATTTTTATTCACTGATGACTTTAAACCTTCTGGTATTACCTGACAGGCTGAACTTCTACAAAATATATTACTAAGTCAGAATTTGTCTCCATAGAACTGGTTATATTATGCATGACAAGCAGGAAGCTTATTTTTCTAAGCAATAGGAATGTCTTTTCCACAACAGAGTCTCTTATTGATATATAGTCATTTATTTTAATACCTCATCAGTATACCATGACACCATGTGCATCTGGGTAACTGGCTTTGCTCCACAGCTTCCCCTGATGGTTAAATTTGTATCTAGCAAGTCTGGTTCAGATTGGAAAACCAAACAAAGAAAATGGTGGTAGACTTCAATCCACCATCTGCCTTTTGGTTACTTATTTCTCAAGGAAAAGGTACCAGTGGCTTAAAGAAGCTACTTCTGTGTTCCAATGAATCTCTGCTTACATTAACATGAGCCAGCCCCTCACTAATGCATATAGAACCTCAGGAGTAAAGGAAGCTCAAGCACTATCTGATTGGTCAGTATGGTAAGATGTCATAGTAGCTAAAGTCAGAGTCAAGAAGACCAGGCTTTAAATGCCACCTTGGCCATCCATAAACTCAGTGAGCCCGTCATTTTACTACACTTTCCCTACCTATATAATTAGGAAACTGAATGACCTGTATAATGCCTTCTAGCTCTAAGACTAAGATCCACTTCTGGCTCCTGTCATATCTGAGCAAGAATACTTTGTAATAAGAATTATTCAAATTTGCATAGTACTTTAAAAATTGCAAAACACTTTTCCACACATTTTTATTTTTAAATCTTTATAGCAACCCTTGAACTAGGTGAAATGACCTATTGATAAGAGAACTGAGATCCAGAAAGATAAATGGATTTACCCAGGCTCACATAGCAAGTAAATGTCTAAGGTTAGGTTAATCTGATTCTGCCTGCTGCCAGTACCTCCAAATTTTCTTTTCATTTCAAATGTTTTAAGATATTACTACTATACCTCCATTGCCAACACTTTATAGCAAATATTTTCTTATTTAAATATAAAAAAATGGACTATTACCTAGGTCAAACTACATATTCTGGGCACTCACTGTTATGCTGCCTTAAAAATATCGTTAATCACTGGTCATTCAAAATGTGAGTAACTTTCCAATATGGAGGACTCATGACTCAGAGCATACCACTTTAGAGCAGTTCCAATTGTTAAAAAGTCTATACTGTTTCCTTAATTCCCTGCCCATAAAACCTAAATTTGCTTCTTTGCAATATGTCACTATTCCATGTTATGTTCTCTGGGATCATGAAGAGCAAACTCAAGCTCTTTTTGATACAACAACCATTCAGATCGTTGAAAACAATCAGTATGTTCTCCGTTCTGTCATTCGTTCCCTCATAAGTATGATTTTCTTCTCCAACATAAACATTTCTTGTTCCTTCATTGCATTTACATATGAGATAATGGCAAAAATCTTTCATTGCTGTCCTTTTCTGGGTACAAAGCTTGTCAAGGTCTATGACTCCTGGAATTAAAAACCGTAATCCACGTATGATCTGACCATTTTAGAAGATAGTCAAATCAAATCAAGTCAACAAGCTTTTATTAATTCCTTCCTATGAGTCAGGCAGTGTGATAAATTCTAGAGATACAAAGAAAGCCCCCAAAAAGTCTACTCTCAAGGAGCTCACGAGACAACATGCAAATAACTATGTGCAAATAAGATTATACAGAACAAATTCAAGATAATCTCAGAGGAAAGGCACTAGTATTAGGAGGATCAAGGAAGATTTCTTGCAGGAGGAACAATTTTAGCTGAGATTTGAATGAATACAGAGAAGCCGGGAGGCAAAGAACGTTCCAAGAATACAGGAAAGCTAGTCAATAGGTGTGGTGTACAGTATGTCAAGTGGGCAATATCACAAAACTGAATAAGAATGCCCATCTCCAGCCCAGTACTTTAGAATTTAAGATGCTTCCAAAGAGGGATTGTTTCATTATTTTCTTTTTTCCATAGTCCCTGGTGTAATGTTTTCTCTAAAATATAATTTCTCCTCAATTCCACTTAGTTCTGGCCCATAACATCTCCCTGTTGGATTAAATCAATCATACTGAACCATGCTAAATTAGATAACTATTGTCTCTGTCCATTCCACTGACTTAGTACCTTGTAAGAATCCTTTGTTTCAAGTTCAGAGCTCTGGCCCATAGCACCCTGGGACACATAATAAGTGATGCATCTTTGTTAATTGATTTATTGATTATATTTTGATGCCACTCCTGGACCTGAGTAAGAATACATTGATTTTCTTCATTATCACGCCATAATGTTGATTTAAAGTGAGCTTACAGACCAGCCAAACCCTGAAATATTTTTTTTTTGGATGCAATGGGGGAGGGGGAAGAGAACAAATATTTTGCATATCACCTATTCTATGCTGAGCACAAGGCTCAGTGTTTTGTTTTGTTTTGTTTTGTTTTAATATAAATAGGACCTATCAAGGCCATTTCATCATTCTTTTCCATACAATGTGATTTTTGACCAAATCTTTCCACAAGATCCTCAGATCATCTAAATAAGATAGTTGTTCCTTATTAGGTGGTAAGTCTGTACTTAACAATTCTCTAGCTCAGAATTCACACCTTTAAAAGGAATTTATACCTTTCGACTTCTGAAAAGGAGTTTACACCTTTAAGGAGTTAGCTCATTGGCCCCTTAAGGAGCCACAAGCCCATTCTCTGGGAGGATTTAAGGAGCCAAAGGATTTGAGATTCTACTGTGGTGCTGATTGGTGACACTTGGACAAGAACAGATTCACAAGAACTAAAGGAAAAGCCTGCTCATGGACTTCTGGGAGATTCACATCTAGGATTGAATTTTGAAAACCCACAATCCCACACTTGTAGGCAGAGTCTGATTCACTCCCATGTCTACCTTCGCTCTGGCTGGAGGCTCTCCAGAAACATCCCAAGAAACCAGCAACCAGAGAAAAGGATTTACAGAAAAGATACCTCCTCCCAGAGAACAATTATAATTAAGAGACAACAGAACATTACAGAGAGTCTCCTGAGGAACCTATAGAGAGGCCAAAAAACCACCACTAGAACTCAACACAGAAGATCAACTGATTAATATTGGAAAAGGACTACAACAAGGATTTGTCTTGTTCCCTTATTTATTTGACTTATAGGCAGAAGACATCATATGAAACGGTAGGCTGGATGAATTAAAAGCCAGAATTAAAGTTACTAGGAGAAATCTCAGATGTGTAGGTATTCATTCTGAGGACAAAAAGTAAAGAAAGATTAAGAAGACTCTTGCTGAGTATAAAAGAAAAAGTTTAAAAGCAGACTCAAAATTTTAAAAAATAAGTTCTTGATGACTGGGCCCTTCCTTACTCTTATTAGAAGGACCTTGACCTAGCTATGAACCCCATTCTCTTACAACTCTTCAGTTTGTCTTTTTCCATGGATACTCTACACCAACTGCCTACAAGAATAATCAGCTCCCCTAAATCATAAAAGGCTTCCCTTAAAGTTTACTTATTAATCTCACCCACATGTGTATGGATATGCATGTCTGAATATTTATGTGTGCATACATGGGCAAACAGATGCATATATATGTACATATGTATATGTATGTGTGCATGTGTATTCCATCATCCCATGCTGCCTTCTCTATACCACTGTTTCCTTCATTGACCCTTTTGGTTAATTAAAGTTGTTAAGCTACATGATAACAACTATAAGCTCTGTTTTTTTAATCTACCCAAACACGCAGACTAAAATCAATTTCCTAGTGAGCAACAGCTTTACTCTATGTAGCATCTGGCTTCACAGGATGCATAGTCATTGATAAGAATAACAAGTCAAAGGACATTTCCTTAGAAGATGTGCAATTCAACAAATAACTTTTTTCTTTCTTATTACATCAAACAGAAATGGTTGAGGATGAACAAGTACTTTGAGCCAGTTGCCAGTTTCTTTTTTCCTAAAAAAAAATGATAAACATCATTACCATTCTGTGTCCATGGTCCTGGAAGCATTTGATTAGTAAATATAGCTGTCCTTTATCCTTGCTTGGTAATGAATACCTGTTATTGCAGAGTAATGGCTCTGGAAGTAGTGGTAGAGGAAATGGGGTCATGTATTTGGTGAAATCGAGATACTTTATAAAAGTAAAACAGAAGGGAAATCAAGTATAAATACTGATATTTCTGTAAGCTTTATAAGAGCAAGAGCTGTTTCCTTTTTGGCTTTGTTTCCTCAATGATTGATTGGTTGGTTGAAAGAATGACTGAGGAGTTACAGCAGGGATGAAAAATTAATGTTTCTAAATGAGAATGAATTGAGGGAGTGGCTGGATGGCAAGGATTATCTATAGATACCTTATTAACTTGAATTAGAATGAGTGACCTCAGTCTGAATCACGGTACCATTCTCAAATTTCTCCCTTCATTGTAAAGTATTTATACTCAGATTGTATAAATGCTTATCTAATCATATTCAAATAGAATCTCTAGTTTTGATACTAGTCTTATCCAGAGTGTTATCTAGTAATTAAAGGACCAGACTAAAGAAAGTAATTCATAAAACCGTGATTACATTGTCCCAAGAAAACATAATGATAAATAAATGTAAGTATTTTGGATATGCAGATTCATGCAACTAATATATATAGTTAATTTGCTTCTATTGTTATTCATAAGATAAAAATAATATAAGAACTAATTAAGATAAAATCTCTTGAGTGATTATGAGAATTATTATAATGGCTCATAGATAGGCATTATTAACAATGTGCTGTTAAATTGGTATACTCTTTTAACTGGTTATTCTTCATAAATAGAGGCTGAGTTCATTTTGGTCTGAGGCGATGCTGTATTGAATATTTGCACTCTATATTTCAGTTCCTTGGATCAAATCCCCATTTGCCCCATCCTAGTTGATTCTGCTAATGGTATTTGCCATAATCTTACTTTCACATCCAATTCAGTGAGATTATATATATATATATATATAGTTGTTGTTTTTTTTTTAATTCATGGTATAAAACAATAGCATACATAGCATAGTATAATTTTGAAAAAGGATTCCTCATAAAACTGGAAATCCAATAAATTAAACATTTATTTCTATTTTTAAAACACTGCAAAATATTGATATAAATGGATTTTTCTTTAAATTTAGATAAAAACCATTTATCTAAAACCAGTGGCAATCATCTACTCATAGAGTTTGTCCTTGTCATATTTAAAAGAAGAATAACATACAATAGTGTGTTGGATGTAAATTCTCATTTTTCTCTTTATTTTTTAAGAGCCATTAATGAGAAACTAGTTTCTGGGAAAACTGAAAGAAAGATAATTAAACAAAACTGATTCATTCTATTTTTTTAAATACAAGAATATGGAAATAGAACCTAATCCACAGAGAACTGAGCAAGAAACTCATAGGTGTAGCAGACCTAGATGGAACAAGGTCATGAGAGCTGATTATTGAATTTTCAGTGTGAACATTTGTATCTTAGAAATTTGCAACCACCACCAATCAAAGCTTGATTTGATAGTTTTATTTATTGTCTAGACTTTAGAAAGTGACCGAGAAAATGGTAATAGTGCAGATTAGACTGAAAAGGTGACACATATATTTTTCCCTAAGAGTTTTAACAAACATTTTTCAACATAACCTTATGTATGAAGAACTGACATGTTTTGGAAACATTGAAGAGTAAGGTAATATAATATATTATTCATTCTATTCTCTAACCCAGGAGTTTTCTAGATTTCTAAGGGTTAAATGGAAGCAGTAAATTCTACTTATTTAAATTCAACAACTCGTTAAGTGTCCACAGTATTTATGGGACCAGAAATCTAATCCTGGAAGGGACTTCATAGACCACCTAATCCAAACCTCTCATTTTACAACTAAGAATATTAAGAACTAGGAGAATACATATACTTTCCCTCACTTGCAGTCTGTAAATATCATAGGTGGGGCATTGAAGGAACATTCCTACTCCTGAGAATCATAGCATGATTACAAATCCAAGACTCTACCCACTATACAAAATATCTACCATTTAAAACTCCCAAAAATGGGAAGTTTTTTTTTTCCCCCTCTTTTGAGAAGGATGAAAGTTGTAATAAACTATAGCAATTCTTCATATCTGTGGCATGATGGCTTGATATGTTTTAGCATGATTGTGACATGTCTGGGAAGGATAGTGCACAGATCTGTGTCCTTAAGAAGGTCGATGAAACAAATTGCATCTTGCTCAGTCCTGATAACTGAATTTGGAAGGCATAAATCTGTTCAGAAATCCTGAGCAATGTTATTATCAAAACATTGGATGAAAGTTTACAAATCAGAAGTCTCTGATAATTTTGGGTTTTGCAGGGGGGAAAAATGAGTTCAAAAAGGACATAGAGTCTTTATTTGATGTATAGAGAGAATGAGAATGGAGAAGGAGGAATTCATTTAAGAAATAGAAGAAATAGAATTAACAGGACCTAGAAACTGGATAGGAGATGTGTTAAAAGGGATGGGAGGAAACATAGATAAAAATAGAGGAAAAAGGAGGTGACATCACCAACAGAAACAACAAAGATGAAAAGAAGAACATTTTAAGGATTTGGTACTATAATCTTCCTGTTTCTTTGTATACTTCCACCAGAGAGGTGACAGAACCAGACATTGACAAAGTTGATGAATTTAATCTCTCCAGAAATCTAATGTGGGAAAACTGGTATTTTACACCAATGCTTATTTAAGAAAGTCATCACCCAAAATGTTCCTTTTTTTCCCCCTGATGCATTAATACAACCAAAAATATAATCATATATACATGATTAATGCAAAGAGAGAACAAGGTCAATAATAATTATAAGCTAGGTTTTGCTATGCATCAAGGATGATTCCTTTTGGGATAAATAGAACTTAGTTAAATAAGCCTTTTTGAGAATTTAATGAGAAACCAATGGAATAGATCTCAATCATAGAATCTTAGACTATTGTTTTGCAACAATATCATAATGCCCTTCCACATGGGCTCTCCCACACCAAATTCTCGAGACATTAAGCTTTTTCATCCAGTGCCTTTTGTTGGTGATCTTTCAATATTTCATTCAATAAGGTCCTGATCTACTAGGTATTGCCAACCTACTTTCTAATAGAAATGGCTGCAATATCAGCAGTCACAATTCAGGCCTCATAGTATGATGTTGATTACGAAGACAAGTTAAGTACAGCCATATCATTATAAAGTTGCAGCTATGGCTATTTATTGCTTTGATGTACTACAAGAGGGAAAGAAATGTGTGATTTTTCTTATTAACAATTTTAATTAACTTTTAATTGATTTCTAGGAAGATAAATGGTTTCATTACAGCATCACACACTGAGCACCTTTGCTGGATATTAAGCATCAATACAAACTTCTTGACAGTACTGCTGATAAAAGATTTTATTTTGGGTTATCTTGCCAATTGTATAGCAATTCACTTATAAAACCAAACAAAACATATGGCCTCATTCCTCTAGTCCCTGTTGCCCAGCTTACTTAGTCTTCTTCAGTGTTTCTTTCATTAATGTTGAGATTTGCAAGAAAGAATCTAATATCTGCTTATAATATCCACTCAGATCCTACACTTAGGGATGAATTAGAATCTTGAGTCTTTCAAAGCAGTCACTATAACTAATCCTTTCCCATAATTTAGCATTGAATAGTAAGAAATTCACCTACCTTGTATAATTATGTGGGAGAATTACTGAAATTGATTTTGGGGAAGAGAAGGCTCAAAAATGCTATCACAGGAAAGAGGGAGCCTCATTGTGTTTGGCCCCAAATACAGTGTTACATCAAAGAAGGTTTAGACTGACAAAAAGAAAGAAAAATTCTGGTAATTAAAGCTCTTCAAAAGTAGAATATACAATATATTTTGGAGGTGATAACATAGTATAATTTTTTAAAAAGATTCCTCATGAAACTGGAAATCCAATAAATTAAACATTTGTTTCTATTTTTAAAACACTGCAAAATATTGATATCTTTCTATCAGTCTTTAAGCAAAGATTGTCTCATTACTTGTTGGAGATATTATAGATGGAATGTTTATTCAACTATGTCTTGGATCTTATTGTCTATAAGGCCCCTTCCAGCTTTGAGATCCTATAAGTCATGATGACCAGATGAAAAGAATTAATTGAATGAATCCCTACCTGGAGTAGTTCATTTAAAATTTCCCAGTGGGGTCATGTCCAGTTGTCTTAATTTATCTATCTATCTAGGATAAAGCTGGGATCATGAGCTGTATCTAGTGGCCTATATCTCATATCCCTTACTTTTCCCTATTAAACTGGAAAACTAGAAAGGGCATGGAGAAAGATAATAAAATGACAAAGAGTATGTAAACTATGACATGTTGTTCAGTAGTTAATTATTCAGTTGTTTTTCAGTCATGTCCAACCCTTCATGATCCTATTTGGGGTTTTCTTGGTCCATATGTTGGAATAGTTTGTAATTTCATTTTCCAGCACATTTTGCAGGTGAGGAAACTGAAACAAACAAGATTAAATGACTTCTCCAATGTCACACAGCTAGTATATGTCTGAGATTAAATTTAAACTCAGAAAATTGAGACTTCCTAACTCTAGATTCAGCACTCTATTCACTTAAGACATACATGGATTGAAAAAAAGGATTCATATGTATTTAACCCAGATGGATTGAATGGACTTGGTAGCTATCTGAAATAGTTAAAAGGACCAGTTTTTAAAATTGATATTAATCCTATTATGAATGTCTTAAGAGTTTATGGGAAATATAGAAAGAAATGGGGCAAAACTAGAACATTATGGGATTTTTTGTTATAGAACTTTATTGGAAAATCACTTCTGTCTGAACTTTATTTTTTCATCATTCTAAAACCAGTTTTGAGACCCTCTCACTTCATCATGGAATTGTTGAATGGCAACAGAACATCCTCTTCACGTTACAATGTATGAGCTGAATTTGATGGTGCCGTAAGGTCCCTTCCATCTTGAAGTGTATAACATTGTAGATCTGAGAATTGGGAGATAGTATGGGTAAAATGAAAAGGAAAATGAAAATAAAACTGAAAGTTCAAGGACATCTGAATCTTGACTCTGCTACATACTATCTAGAGTAGTTCACTTAAGATTTTCTAGTGGGGTCATGTCCAATTGTCTTCATCTAGAATCAGTGGTCCTCAAACTTTTTAAATAGGGGGCCAGTTCACTGTCCCTCAGACTTTTGGAGGGCCTGACTATAGTATGAACAAAAACTCACACTCTGTCTCCGCCCCTCAGCCTATTTGCCATAACCTGGCAGGCCTCATAAACCCCCTCAGCAGGCCACATGTGGCCCACAGGCCATAGTTTGAGAACCCCTGAAGATCTTGCCACTGAACCCAGATGGTTCCAGAGGAGATAGTAAGGCTGTTGACTTCACACACCTCTGAATTACTTCAGTCTACTTCACTTGAAATCCATGACATCACCTTCTTGATATCATGTTTTTGTTTTGGGTTCTTTTTGAGAATGAAGGACAAACATCAATCAATCATTATACTACTCAGATCTTTACTATTCAAAAATGGAATGAGCAATTTCATGGAGTAGTGACATATTTAAAATAGGAAATGCTCAAGGAGAGCCACTGGATGACCACCTAGATCTTTCAATGGATGTTGTAAAGAGAATCCAGGGAAGAGCAGAACAAGATTCAATTAGAAATTCTTTGGAGATTTCAAAACTTTATCCTTCTCTGCATACTGTTTCTCATCTACTTATGTCCCTTGGCTCATTTCCTCTCCTGAACAAAACAAACACAAACTCTAATTAAATTAAACCATCCCAAACCCCTCACACTAATATGAACATATGGAGTGATTTTTAAGCACTGTTTCTCTTTAGCTAGAATGTTTATTTTTTTTCCATCATCATCTGAATATAGTCACCCTGATACGCAGTTTGGAAAAGACAGTTCAAGAGAAATTTCATATCTTTACATTTTATATCCTCTTTTCCATTCTGCGACAATATGGTATCATTAGAAATTTCTATATTGAATGTTCTATCTAGGGGATTAAGGGAGCTACCATGACCTAATGGCTTTTGAGCTATCCTTAGAAAATATTAAGCTAAGCTGTGAATTGTGCATCACAAATAATTTTTAAGGTATAGAGCAGTTTATGTTACTCCTAAACTTGCAAACATTTGATGGTGTTCCCTGACAGTACAATAAAATGAAAACTTCTTGTAATGCACCTTAAGGATCTTCATGGTTTTGCTCTATCTTTCTAGCTTTATTTCATACCAAACACTTCTGGATTCTGTATAATATTGACCACTAACTATTCTTCCAATTAGTCATTCCATTTCCTACCTAACTGCATTTGCACTGGTAATTCCCCTTTCCTAGAATGCACTCCATCCTGATTTCTGCCTTTCAAAATGTTATCTTCCTTTAAGACTTAGCATAAGGGCTGTCTCCTCATTAAAATATACTTCAGCTGCAAATCCAACCATCCTTCAATTCATATTTTCCTAGGGAATTTTTATCTCTCATTTGCTTACATCCTAGTCTATGTTTAGATCCTCCCAGCGGAATTGCCTCAGTCAAACTCAGACTTGTGGAAGACTTTAGCTTAAAAAGGGTCATTTCATCCAGAGCCATCTCCAGTCATTCTGATCTCTATCATGCCAGTGGACCCAGGTTACTCTGAAGGGAAAAGTGAGGCAGGTGATATTACACAACCTTCCCTCCCTCAAATCCAATTCACTTGCATGTCTTGGTATTGCCCCCTGAAATCATGGTCCTCTTTGAGAATGAAGGGCAAACTTCAACCCAGTGGAATAAAGTCTTTCTGAAGGTAGGGACTGCATTTTTGTTGCTTTGTTCTCCATACATAGCAGTTTACCTTGTATACATTAGACACTTGTAAATGGTTGTTTAATTAGAATTGAATCTTCTGATATCCTCAGCATGAGAATTTGCTTTACTGTGCCATCCAGCAATGATTAGCACAATGTCTGGCACATCATAGATGCTTCATAAATTATCTTTTTTAAATTAAATGATCATGAATATATAATCTGGAATTCATCTCCCAATTTCAGTTTCTACTGATATCACTTCCCAAGAAGATGACCACTAAATTTTCTCAGAGATGTTTGGTCAATACTGAGAGACTGAAGTTAGGATAGGTTGACTATGTAGTAAATGGGTCCTCATGGTTGGCTACATGGTACAGTGGAAGGAGAACTGGGAACTAATGTTGAAAAGGTTCATCTTTTTTAGTTCAAATCTCATCTTAAAGATGTACTAGCACCATGATTCTGGGCAGATGCCTCCATTTCTCATCTGAAAAATGATCTGGAAAAGGAAATGACCAACCACTCAAGTATCTTTGCTAAGAATATCCCAAATGGAGTCACAAAATATCAGACATGGCTGAAATAATTCAACAATAAAGGAGCTGTCCTTGGTGTGTTTCCCCCATGACAACCACTTGATATTGGTCAACAAACTCTATTTGGATTTTAGAAAAGTATATTTATTAAGATGGTTGAAGAAGAGTTGGCCCTCAAAAGTCTATGATACTACTTTCCCCCCAGTATATACAGGGCCAAGTAAAGATTCAGGTAGGAAGTAATCTCATAGCAATTCTGAAAAAAATAAATTCAGGTCAACTTGATCTATAACATTCAAGAATTCAAAGTTATCTATAAGAATGAAAGAAAACAATTTGGTCCATACAGTAGATGTTTGGTTCAATGCTTATAAAAAGGTCTACAGACGAATAAATGTGATTAAACTTTCTGTCGAGATGGTTTGTGTCATAGCCATCATAGAATAGTCATATTCATAGCCATAGGTAGAATATCAAAACTAGATTTTCCCCTTAGAACATGAAATTTCATTGGCAATATGTATTTTAAACCAACTATGCTCAAAATATAGTTTGTGAACTACAAATATCCCCTTTTATCAGGTCCACAAGATCAAAACAATTTTGATAATAATGTTATAACATTGTTTACCTTTTAAATACCCTTTCTCTTTCAAAGCACATATATATGTGAGGTCAGTTTTCTTTTGTATAATTTGACCCAAACAATGCATAACAACAAATTTAATTTGTCTTTCATTAAGACAAACATTAATGAAATTTCCAAAAGTATATAAAACAATGCCACTCTTTTCATTATTGTTTTTGTTTTGGAAAAACAAATTGTTTTTATAATTTTTAATTAAAAATTATGTTCCTCAGGAGGACCTGAGTTCAAATCTGGTCTTAACATTTCCAAGCTGTGTGACCCTGGGCAAGTCACTTAACCCCAGCCTTAGGGGGGAAAAAAAAAAAAGAAAAGAAAAAAAGAAAAAAAATGTGTTTCACTGTAAAAATGAATTTAAAAATTAATTCATTTAAAAAGTCTAATTTGATATTATTAGGTCAAGAATTTATATTATTTTTATTTTAATTAAATTAATAAATATTTAAATGTTGATTTTCATTTATAATATAACAAATATTGACTGATGCAAACCACAAAAACAATAGCACTTTGGAGACCTGAATAATTTTTAAAAGGAAAAGTTATTCTTAGAGAAAAGGTTTTAGAATCTTTCTCTTAGATCATAAACTATTCAAACTGAAATGAACCCATTGAATATTGACAAAACTTAATATATAAAATATCAGATAGGGGACATCTTGGAACATAGATTTTCAGAGTTAGAATAAACTGTAGAAAACAGATTATTAGAGCCAAAGAAAATCTTTGACTATAAGATGCCGAAGTTGAGAGGGATCTCAAGCATAGAATAAAAAACTCGCAGCTGGAAAGGAATTTAGAAGGTAAAATAAAAAATAGCTGAGCTATCGAGAATCTTAGAACATGGAAAGTCAAAACAGAAGGGTACCTGAAAACATAGAATATAGAAAGTCCAAAATATAATAACTTTAACAATCATTGCACCTAACTTCCTCATTTTATCACCATGGAAACTAAAGCCCAGAGATGTTGATGGAATTCATTGAATTCAGCATATCTTTTAAACTAATGTATCATTTGATTTATCTCAATTGATGATCTGTTTGATTTAGTTGATTTAGTAGATATTTAGACTAGTTTCACTCAGTATTTCTTCCTTCTCACCTGACTGCAGAACTATTTGACTATGTAAAGTAAAGCAATTACTTCTTATCTAGGCAGAACCCAGGAAAGGTTTTGAAGTGAGAGAAGGCAATTGCTTGTACCATGTCTCCTCATTTCTGTTTACATCATTCCTTTCCCTCACAGACAATTTCTGCCCCATCCTCCCATGCATGAATCATATAATTCTTCTGCAAAAGACCTTATTCTCAACAAACTAAACCCATGTATGTTATTAGCTATAATCTTTATAAAATGCCCTTAAGGTTTCTTCTCCTCTTCCCCCATCAAAAGAAATGAATCATTTCTAGTAAAATTTTGTACATGGTACAATGAAAAAGGTTCTTGATTTATAGTCAGAAAACATTAGTGGGAATCCCATGTCAGCCTGGATAAGTTTAAGAAAGTCACTACATATCCTCTCTAAGATTGTTTCTCCATTTGCAAAATGAAAAATAAATAAATAAATAAATGGCTCGAAGGTCTTCTCAAAGAGCGGATCTTAGGGCAAGATTTTAAGAGCAAGACACTTCTTCTTAATTGACCATCTTTCAAATATCTATAAGACTGTGCCTGATCTATTGTATATCACTACATAAAATATCTGAATTTATCAGTCTATCCCGTGAATGTACATTGTGTTCACAATGTCTGTGCAATACACCATGGTCTATGAAAGTAGATGAAGTAGCTTTATCATAGCTGCAGAAATTATTGCACAAGCCATGTGTTTTTGGCTCAGCATCTACAAAATCAGCCAGCCAAGTGGCTTGTTTTTCTCCCTTTCCTTGGCATCCGTTACACATAATTATCATTTCACAGCTGTTAAGATTGATTCTCGTTATTTTGAAGAACTACAACACAGTGCCTTGCAACAGGGAATGTTCTTGAATAACAACAGATCCTATTTTATATTCCACTTAGTTGAGTTTTAGATGAGAATAATTATTTATCAGAATTTTTCTGTTGGGAGGATATTTATTTGAGCCAAAGCTCCATTTGGTTTGAAGTGATTATTGAGTTTCAAGTGTTTGGTGAAATATAAACTAACTCTTCCATTTTCCTTTTCTGCACCCGTTCCATGTGCAGAGGTGTCCACCTGAGTTCTTGAAGTTTTATGATGGCAGGACATTCGGTGTCAAATCCTACAAAGCTAGTAAATGATATCAGTTTCCAGTTCCAGAACACTGATGTCTCTTTTCCTGGTACCAGCCTCGTGGCATTCAGAGAGATTAATCTATGTCAACTTGACTAGTGGGAGAGGATAATTTTGATCCTAGAAATTTGCAAAGACTATTGGTCAGAATGAAATTGGATTATAATTAGAGTTAAAAGAGGAGCAATTCATAGATGAATCTACAAATCTTTTGAAATTTTTTAGTGTAAATCAATTGAAAATTTTTAGTGTAAATCAATTATAGCCTCTAGAAATAATCAGCAGTGATTTGGACTATTTACTAGGTCCAAATCTAGGTCTTTCTCTTTTCTATATTTGCCATACTTAGACTTTTGCCATCTTTTTTTTTTTATCTTTATAATATAAAACTACACATTGGAAATACCTATTTCTGTACAATGAGAATAACTTGTGCATCAATTCAGTGATAGAAAAGGACTAGACTTGTGATTTCATAGGTACAAGAAGCTCCTAGTGTTTAATATTTTCAACAAGAAGGTCAGTACCCTTTTTGGAAGTTCTGCAGTCTTGAGCAATGCTTAGAGCATTATGAGATAAAGGGATTGACCAGGATTATATGATATAGTATTTAGAGAACTTGAATGCAATTCTTCCTGACTTGGAGGCCAGCTTTCTCTGTATATATTCTGTCACCAATTCCTAAATATATAATATTTAATCGAACAATTGCATGCAGAAAATATGATCTCTGACTTTATGAAGATTAGAGGCAATAGCACACTAAAGTGCTCTCTCTGAATTTTATGTCAACACATATCTAGTAATACAGACAATTGGATTAAAAAACAACTTGCAAAGAGTATATATCATATATGAGCATACTTCTGTACATAGTTTAAAAGGAAAGCACTGTGATGGGAAGGATGAGAAGAAAGGGGGTAAACAGAGCACAAATATATCTCTCACAGATAATCTCCAATTAGGGCAATAAACCTTTATAATAGAGGTAAGAACTCAGAAGCTATTTGAAATAGGTTTCTATAGTTGGATATTTTCAAACATCCTTTTCCTTCTTTTCCCTTATCTCCCTTTTAGTGAATTTCTGCCTGTATTTCTTTTCACCTTCATCTTCCTTCACTTCTTTTGTTCCATGACATTTCCTTTTAATTTACAGGATAAACAGTTAGAATAGCTAGACAATCATCACCAAATGTTAATAGGATATTCTTGCTGACAGAGCTCAGCATTTAGGAAAAGAAACATGGTGAGTTCTTCCTAGGAAGATACCTGAAAAGCAAGCTTTATTGTTCCTGAAAAGACATTTAGTAAATCCATAAAGATAAAAATTGCTTTAATCTTGAGGATTTTCTCCTTACATTAAGCTTACAGGGAAATTGGATGGAAAAATAGATGCATAAATATATTTGAGGCTAGATAGCTCCAAAATTGGAGAGGAAGAGATCAAAGGCAGGAAGTGAATTTCCTTGAATAAATCACTGTAAGTATTGTCTGGAAAGGTTTATTTCTGTAGTAAATTATGGTTTGTCCCATTTCAGCTGTTTTTCAAACATTACAATAAAAAGCAGTGGGATCTTTTTGATAATGTGTTTTGTTTCCCAGGGTGTATATTCTAATGCTAATTACTTTAAAGCTACTTTATTAGCTATTATTATTACAATATACTCTTATCACTGATGATAATCATCAATGAATAATTCCATAGTTTAGAGATCTGTCATTTCATATGTGTTTTTATTCCTTCTTCTGATATATGCTGACATCTTTTAGTTGTTCAATAACTAAACTAAACTTCTGTCACCAAAACTTCATCATCTTACAACTATCCTAAAGGTGAAACTTGTTTTTAGAAGATGAGTGATATGGATGATCTTTGACCTTGTGGAATTAAAAGTCTAGATTGCATATAGTTTGTTATGGTAAAGAGAGATTAGATTCCTTCTGCTTGATTAGGGAAAATATAACCAGGAGAAATGGGTAGAAACTGTAAGGAGGAAGTTTTAGGCTTGTTATAAAGAAAAACCCTAATAATTAGTGCTATTCTAAGGTGAACTAGGTTGGATAACTTTGATGTAGAGGAATTTGAGCAAAAGATGATCATTCTTTAGAGATGTGGAAGTAAAAATTGATACTTGAAAGTAATTTGGATTGGAAAGCCATTGGAGCCCCAGACAACTGTCACATTTATTCTATTTAGTTCTTTGAGGTTCATTTTAGAATATTGTACTTCACTGGTTCTAATATAGACACACTCTGAAAAGATGATAGAATAAGAATTGAAATAGATAATAAAGAACAATTTAGCTTATATCACAATTTTAAGGCATCATTATCTCTGAACTATGAAATTCAGTGTCATTCTATATTCAACTTATTGTTCAGTTTTATTTTTCTAATGTGTATTGGTATGATTGTGATTATATTTAGTTGGGTTTTTTTATTTTCTCTCAAGAAAGTGAGAACTTGAATAGAGAGATACTTGTTCAAAGGCTAGTCTATGTTCCATTAAATACAACCATACTTTTCCCTTTTTTTCACCAGATGTAACATGCTCTCCTGGCAGTTACAATTACTAGCCTGTCCTAGGCCCAACAGAATACCTTCGATCACTGTCCTTTGCAGTGTCAACTCTACCCGGCTTGCCTCCTCTGAGGCCTTCAAAAGTCTCTGGCCAAGAGACTTTCAAGATCTCTTGAATCTATCCATACAGCTATAATCCCTGCTACTGGGGATGGCAGAAACTAGTTGATCTCACAAGGTTAAAAGTTCTGAATTGCAATAAGCTAAACTGATAGTTTGTCTGTAATGTCTGGCATCAATATGGTGAGATTCTAGAATCAGGGTTGCCAAGCTTTTTTAAAGAAATGGCAAATCAGCAAAGTTCAGATAATGAGTCAAAGATAGAGGACTGATCATAGTGGGAAAGTAGCTAGCTAGTGAAGTAGTTAAAATTCTGCTTCTGGAATCAGGAATAGCTGAATTCAAACTTAGCCTCATATACTTCCTAACTGTGTGACCCTATGTAAGTCATTTAACCCTGTTTACCTCAATTTTCTTATTTATAAGAAGAAGAAAATGGCAAATACTCTGATACCTTTGCCAAGAAAACCCCAAACAAGGTCAGAGTTAGATATAATGGAAATAACTACTAATGTACTTCCAGTCAAAAATAAAATAATTTAAAAAATAACATTTTTCCCACAGGTAATTTATATACTAAAGGTAATATAAATAATTTGTAATAATTTATAAGCAATTTATCATCCATGAAGGTATTTTAATCTCATCGTTTCTGATTTCATTTAGGCCACAGATCCAGATGCTGGCATAAATGGTCAAGTACACTATAGTCTGGGAAATTTCAACAATCTTTTTTGGATCACTTCAAATGGAACTATTTATACAAGAGTTAAGCTTAACCGAGAAGTAAGAGACTACTATGAACTCGTGGTGATCGCAACAGATGGAGCTGTGCATCCCCGGCATTCGACCTTGACCCTGGCAATAAGAGTCCTGGATATTGACGACAATAGTCCTGTTTTCACAAACTCTACCTACACAGTTGTTGTTGAAGAGAATCTCCCAGCAGGAACCATCTTCCTCCAAATAGAAGTATGTGAAAGAAATGACACTTTCTTAGGCCCACATTAGTATGTCTTTACTAATTGGTTCATTTTTCCTCTTAAAAGTTATTCATAGAACCTACATATGAAAGAATAAAAAAAACTTGGGGGCAGTTAGATGGTACAGTAAATGGAGTACTGGCTCTGAAGTCAAGAGGACCTGAATTTAAATCCAACCTCAGACACTTAAAAGCTGTGTGACTCTGGTCAAGTCACTTAATACCATATGTTTCACTAAAATAAAATAAAATGCTATTAATGGGTTATTGAAAAAAACAAACAAACAAACAAAAAGGCTTGGAGAAAGACTATGTCAGTCAATCAACACAGAATCACAAATTGCCTACTATGTACATATTCATGTGTATATGATAGAATATATTATTTATTATATTAGTTAAATATTATATTTATTCTAATTTATTCTTTTTGAAAATGTTCTCAGATTTGTTGAACTTGAAGTTGAGGGAAGATAATACAGATATTTTCTCCTTCCTTGTATTTCCTTCATGGATTCCATAGATCCTTTTAAAGTTCAGCCCAAATACTGCCTCATACAATATACTTTTCCTAGATGTTCTACTTCCTAATTATTTTATTTTACTTTACAAGGCAATTAGGGTTAAGTGACTTGCCTAGGGTCATACAACTAGTAAGTGTTAAGTGTCTGAGATTGGATTTGAAGTCATGCTAGGACCAATGTTCTATGCACTGCCCCTCCAAATAATATTTATTTTCATGCTGTTGTTGTTTTTAACTTAACTCTGTGCATAACCCTTTCTTCACCCCTTATAATATAAAATCCTTGAGAGCAGGACTTATTTCCTTTTTGCATTTTTAATCCCTAATCTCTGGCACATACAAGGCATCTAATGAAGGTATATGGAAGTTAATTGAACAATTTATTTTTAATGAAATTATATATGTTGAAAAAGAAAAGAAAAGTTTAAAGTTATAACCTTACTGTGGTTTCCAGTACAATAGTTTTGGTAGTTTTTGTTATTTGTTAGTTTAATTTGTAACAGAACATTTGTAGAAAGTGTAATATTTTTTGCTCCCCAAAACTACACTATGTCATTCCTTGAGGGAAAGGACTGTTTTGTCATTGTTGTTACTGTTTTGGTGTCCTTCATATCCACACAGTACCTGGCATTTATTAAGTTGGTGATTAATAAATGCTGATTAATTGAATGCATGAACAACTGAATGATTGTGTAGACATTGTAAAATTTCCACAGCAGCCCCAGCTCTAAAGTCCTACTTGACTTGCTCCTGCATCTGTTTTATAAGTTAAGAACTCACCCAATTTAAATGCTATTCTATTTGTCTCATTACAGGCAACCGATGTTGACCTTGGTGCCAATGTTTCCTACCGGATTCGAAGCCCGGAAGTAAAACATTTATTTGCCCTTCACCCTTTCACTGGAGAACTGTCCCTTTTGAAGAGTTTGGATTATGAGTCCTTTCCAGAGAACGAAGCCTATATCACTTTTCTTGTGGAGGCTTTTGATATAGGAGGAACCATGCCCCCAGGCATTGCCACTGTCACAGTGATCGTGAAGGTAAGGAAGAGACAGGATTCTCTCGAAAAAATCGATTTGGATGGACATATCCAAAAATCAAAGTGTTTGAGCAAGTCACTGCATTTTTAACCATTAGTGGGGATTGTTCCCTATTTCATAAACCTCTTCTTTATTTATTTTCCCATATGTGATTTTTTTTCTTTTCATTTTTCCAGCAACTGTTAGTGGTGTTTAGTACACGCTTTTTTTTTCCCTCTATAATCAATCCTATATAAATACAGGAAAAAATAAAAAGAAAATTTGATTAAAAGCAAATTTTAAAAAGAGAAAGTATAGTAAAGAGAATATTCTTTTTAAGTCAGAAAGATTTGAGTTAACTTACTGCCTTTGACAGACTGATTATATGATCCTGAACAAAATCCTTAATCTCTAACTTTGGGCAACTTTTTAAAGACAAATTTACTGAATAGTTCCTATCATGCCCATTGGCCATGGAATGGCAAAGCAAATTAAGCTATATGAACAGAATAAAATGTGGCTGCTATGAGAAAGAAGGATAATAATGGTGTAGAGTTTAAAAAGCCTGAAAAAACTATGGTAGAAAAGACTGTTATCAATACTAAAATATGGAAGATGTATGATTTGTTCTATTCTTTCACTTAGAAAAATATCCATTTAAATGGATCTAGAGGATCACATGTTTTCATGGAGTCGGAATAAATAACAATCCTTTGGAGGTTTCCTTTTTCATTATGTTTAATTTTACTGCTATATTCTTGGCACTTGGTAGGGGGCAGGAGTTACTAGGGGAAATTTATGAGGAAAACAAGATATGTATATATAAGAGATCCAAAAATAAGGAGAAGAATCTGGAGGCTAGGATCATAAGAACCTAGAAAGGCGGTAAAGAAAGTACCTGTAAGAGCTTATGACTTAGCTCAAGCTTTGAAGGAAGCTGTCTAAGAGACAGAAGTGAGAAAAGAGTGAATTGCAGATATGAGGGACAGATTGTGCAAAGTTGGAGAGATGGAGAATGACCAGGTATCAAGCATGGAGAATAGCAAAGCCAATTTTTCTGGAATATGTTGGAAATGGAGAATGATTTCTAACAGAGGTAGCTCAGGGCTAGGCTGTGAATGCTGAACAGGGGAGTATTTGATCAAAGGAAAGAATCCCAAATGCTGTAGTGTCAGAACTGTTTAGATGGAAGTCTTTTATCGCTTTTTGAGTTACAGACACACTCTTCCAGACACTATATAATCTTTGCAGCATTTAGGGATAAGATGGCTAATCTAAGATTGATTCCTTAGTCAGCAAAAATTCTCTTTTGGTAAATTACAGGCTAATTGAATATATAATGCCAGATTATGAAACCAAAATACTTCCTAGTAACTTTTTAAATTTTAATTTAAATTAAAAACCTTTAGGTCCCATGTTTGTTTCCTCTTGACTTCTCAACTGTCAAGGTATACATTGTGGGTGTTTATAGGCATTGTTCCAATCAATGTAGTTCTTTTTACATCTTTCCATTTCTATATCTAGTCTCCCATAGAGTATTCCCACCAGGAATTAGTGTAGCACATTTTTTATTATTTAGTCATTTTAGTCATATCTGAGTCTTTGTGACCCCACTTGGTATTTATCATGGCAAGAATTCTTAAATAGGTTGCCATTTCCTTCTCCAACTCATTTTATGCAAAAGGAAACTGAGGCAAACAAGGTTGAGTGATTTATCTAGGTTCACATCTGAATATTTCATTCTTTCACTCAAGATGTTCCTATGGCTTCTCATTATATTGAAGACAAAATATGAATTGTTCCATTTGATATTTAGAAACTTTCACAACTTGATTAAAACCCATTTTTTCAATATGATTCCAGCTTTTCCCACCTCATGAAGGATATTTTTCATATAAACTATGCTTCTTCCTGTTTCTTGTGCATGCATTTTATCTTTAATCTCCATGTCTTTGCTAGATTCCTATCTCTGGTTCAAGTTTCCTAAAAGCTACCTGTCTATCATTTCCTTTACTTTTTTTTTTTTTTTTTTTTTTTTTTTTCCTGAGGCTGGGGTTAAGTGACATGCCCAGGGTCACACAGCTAGGAAGTGTTAAGTGTCTGAGACCACATTTGACCTCGGGTCCTCCTGAATTCAAGTCTGGTCCTCTATCCACTGCGCCACCTAGCTGCCCCCTCTTTTACTTTCAAAATGAAGGAATTGGACTGAATGGCCTCTAAGATCCCTTTCCACTTTAGACTTTCTGACATACAATAGGAGCTTGATAGAATGTTGAATTGAATGTCATATAAACAGCTCATTTCCAAAGATATCTAGAAATCCTATTTAGATTTTTTTCTCTGATTTAGGTAATTGTCCATGATGCCCAGTTATCTCATGGAGTAAAAAATGACTAAATTTGATCCTAAGGAGTCCTAACTGCTTGTTTCAGGGAATCTTCTTCGGCATAGGTCACAAATGAATGCCTTCATATTTTTTTTTTTCGTAGTATCCTTCTCATATGATCTTGGACCATCTAGGGGAGGATATATTTTTTTTTTAAAAGACTCTCTCAAGAATTGGCTTTGGAAATGACAAAAAATATTCTCAGCTCAACTCATGTTTTTTATTTGATCTCTTCTTTTGTTATTATTTTTCTATAGATAGGAAGCAAAGAAACAAAATTAATGGAAACTGCCAATTTTTCTTCCAAGTATTGTTTTCCATGCATAATTTGTGACTTGTGGTAATTAGCTGACTTCTCTAAACTCTCAAAGCCAATTAGGGTTAATTTATACTGGTTTACATGGGGTAATGTAATGAGAAACCATAGAAACTTCTTGAGTGAAAGAATGAAATGTTCAAATGTGATCCTGGGCAAAATAGGGCTATATTTTACAATTAGGGTAAGTTATATTTCCTAATCCCTAAATCATTTGTTTCTTCCATTATATCTGGCTGCCTCCCTTTTTTTTTTCCCTTATAATTTATATAGAAATGAAATACCCTTGCCAGTCATTTGGCATAGACAATCAATATGACATGAATTAAAATGTTTACCATTAAAGGAAAATTAAAAATGTATGTTATTTTATTTGCATAATGATTATGATCATAAGAGATAGCATTTATACAGTATTTCTTATGTGCTAGACACTGTGGTAAAATTTTTATTTCATTTGGTCTTCACAATAGGACAACTCGGTGGATTGTTGGGTCTGGAATCAGGAAGACTAATTTTCCTGAATTTAAATCTGGCCTCAAATTTTACTAACTATATGAATCTGGCCAATTCACTTAACCCTCTTTGCTTCTATTTCTCATCTGTAAAATGAGCTGGGGAAGAAAATGACAAACCATTCCAGTATCTTTGTCAAGAAAACCCCAAATGGGGACATGAAGAGTCAGACACAGTTAAAATGATTCAACAACAACCTCAGAATAACTCTGGGAGGAAAATGCTAATATTATTCTCATTTTACAAATAAGGAAACTGAGGCAAACAGAGGATAAATTACTTTCTCAGGATCATGCAGATAGTAAATATCTGAAGGTAGATTTGAACTCAAGTCTTCCTTATGTCAGGAACCACCTGTTGCTTAAATGAAACTAGCTGCATGAATTGTTTTAGTAAGTTGGCTTAAATGACTATGCCAGGGGAAGAAAGAATATTACTTTGATTGTTAGATTAAAAATTGTATTTTTTCTGAGATTTAAAAGACCGAATAGATCATTTTTCTTCTTTAGATTTATTTTCTTTAATCTGTGAAACAAAAATAAAAAACATATTAAGCACTTGTTACAAAATTAATTGCTTGGGTTACCCATAAAAAGCAGAAAGTACTTTCCCCAAGGAGCTTTCATTTTAATGGAAGGGATAAATAGTACCTAACTAGAAGATACAAGACATCTGGAAAGTGACCTTAGGAAGAAAATAAGTTCTTATAGTTGTACAGAGTTGTATGGAGTGTGGCCAGGAAATACTTTCTGAAGAAGATGGTCTTTGAGTTCATTCTTGAAGGGATCCAGAGAGTCAAAATGTAGAAATGAGGAGGAAAATTATTTGTAGGCTTGAGGAATAACCAGGACAAAGGCAAAAGGTAGGAGATAGAGTTTTGTGTATGAGCAAACAACAAATAACACTAAGCTAAACTGTGGAACAAATAGGGGAACTACAAGTGAGAATAGAAAAAGAAATACTTAATGAGTCTTTGGACTCATTCTATCTAATGATTAGTTTAAAAGGAATGGGGCTGGAAAGGTGAACATATTTATCTTTAAATTCTCCACTTTAAGTTCATGTGGGAGAGAATAAAGTATGTTTTTAAATACATACATGCAAATATATTTGTGTATGTATATATACATATATATACATATATATGTATATATATAATTTTTTCTAAGAATTTGTGGAATGAACTGAAGAAACCTATGCCATTATTTGTTGGAATGTTGGGGAATTCCATTGGTAAACTTTGAGGGAAATTTTAATGGGGAATTTTGAATTGGAATTGTGTTCCAAGAAGTGTTAAAGAAATCCAAGAAGAATATTTTAGTAAATAATGATTGCTTTGTCTCCATAATTTAATTTCCAATTATTTGAATGGGTCCTCATTTTGACAGACTAGGAGATTCATTGAAGCTATAAAAGGGCATTGTGGGATGACAGTGTCCATAAGACATTTATATTTTAATGTTTAATTATACATGAAGACAAAGTATCATAGTGGAAAGTGATCCAGCCTCAGTCTCAAAGATTTGGCTTCAAGTCATAACCAGAAGATATAATTTAGTTACTCAATGCTCCCAAACAAATCTCTCAGATTTTCACTTGTAAGGTACTTGCCGATATTTATTTGGTAGAGTTTTTGTAAGGAGAATTCATTTTTTAAAATGAAATCTAAGATTATGGTAAAAAAAACATTGAATAATGTAATACAATAAAATGCAATGCAATACAACACAATACAATACATCAGGTACAACACCCTCAGGCCCACCCAGAAAGTTACCTTGGACAGCTCATGTAGTCTTTTTCATGTGAATGGGATAATTTCCAAATGCCCTCTGGATCCCAAACTAATTACATGATCCCCAAAATTGACAGCTGGGGTTTTAGAAAAATTAACAGCTATAAGTATCTAAAATATGGAAACTAAGCTGGTATAATTGGGTGGGAGGTTTTCTCCAAAGCCATATGAAATTTGCCCATAGGAATAGAGAACACAGAAGGTTTTATCTCTTTTCTAAAATAAGCCCAAGGCAGGAGTTACCTGATACTGGTAAACTCTCAAGATTTGCACGTCATCATGGATTTGTGCTGCATCTTCTTTATAGAACTTTATATTTAGTCTTGGGAACAATACATAAGACAGAATTGTGAAGGCTCCAGGAACAATTCTATCTGCATTTAAGGGTTGCTCAAATTAGGTTCTGGCAATGGATTAATCAATAAAGGAAATTCCCTGTGGAAGGAGTTCTGCATAAGCAGGCTTTTCAATGCCAGGGGAAGATATATCATATGCCTATAAACCTTGAAGTGAAGGATAGAAAGAATTTATAGACAATGAAAGAAGAGCAGGCTCCTCTCTTTATGGCTCTGTTTCTGCTACTCAAAATACCACCTACTTTGATAGAAAATGTTAAGACATTGATATGAAGATACATCACCCCATAAAGTATATTGTAAATTACTTTCTAGAGTTTCTAGAGGGAACCTCCCTGCATTTGAAGTCTGAGAACCTGCATTTCAATCCCAGCTCTAATCTATGCTGTATAATTTTGGACTTGTCACTTTGCCTCCTGGTGCCTCAGTTTACTTATGTGTAATAAAGATAGTGAAGGGACCAGATTAGAATTTCTCCAAGGCCTCTCCCTTAGGGCTCCAATAACTATCATGCAAAGTAAAGTTTGTTCATTGATAATCTTTAGACTTTAAGCTGGTACAGAAGAACAAACTCCAAAACAGAATGCTGGAGGTCTGAATTGCCCACCCAGAAAGTTACCTTGGACAGCTCATGTAATCTTTTGCATCTGAATGAGATAATTTCCAAATGCCCTCTGGATCCCAAACTAATTACATGATCCCCAAAATTGACAGCTGGGTTTTTAGAAAAATGAAACTTTACTTTTCAAAAATGTGCTTTGAAAATAAATTAACAAAGATAGCTTGCGTGAATTCATGGAAATACGTGATTGAATGCCACTTTCAGAAACAGTCGGGAAATCAGTATAATCGAAATACACTTTGTTTGACAATTATTAGTATTAAGTATCTAAAATATGGAAACTAAGATAGGAACTCCTTTGCAGGATCACATAACCATGAAATTAGAACTGGAATGGATCATAGAAGTCATCCAGTCCATCTCACTCATTTTATAGATTAGGAAACTAAGGCTCATATTGGTGAAGTGACTTGTCCAAGATCATAGAGGGCTTGTCAGGCAAAAATTTTGAACCCAGGTTTGCTTGACCTAGAAGCCAATATGCTTTCTATTATGTCACTGTTCCCTGTCTTCCCTTCAATTCAATTAGGTGTAATTCAAAAAAAATATATTTATCAAGTACACTTATCTGTAAGGCAATGTGCCAAACATTAGGGACTCAGTGACAAAACAATAAAAAAAAAAAAAAAAAAAAAAAAAAAAAATTAGTCCATGTCTTGAAATAGAGGATAGAATATATCTAAAGATAAGTAAATAAATAGCAATTGAAGTGGAAGAGTTGTGTAAGGATAGCCGTTAAAGGGGCCTCTTGAAAGAGGTAATGGTGGCATTCAGCTTAGAAGGAAGCTTCTAAGGACTTTGAGTGATGAAAATGTGGAAACAATACATTCCAGCCTCAGAGATAGCTTGTGTGAATTCATGGAAATACGTGATAGAATGCCACTTTCAGATGCAGTCGGGAAATCAGTATAATCGAAATACACTTTGTTTGACAATTATTAGTGCTAAATAAGCATAGAAGAATAGACACTGAAGAGAAAATGAAAAACCAGATCATAATAGTAAGATCAAATCCATTCAAAAAAGATTTCATTACTCCAATGCATGAAAAGGCATTGTGAGGTACTGGAAATATAAACGCAAAACTAACCAGCCAAACCAACTTAAAAATCCTTGTTCTCAAGACCTTTACATTTTTGTAACACATAGAGACCTAAATAGGAAAGAAGGGCACAATTTTAGTAAGCTGCACTAAATAGGAGTTTAGGAACCAATAGGAATCAACAATATGATATGGCAGTCAATAAACTTTATAATATTCTGGATTGTCTTGGAAGAGTCCAGATGGGAGAGTTTCCAGAAATAAGAAATTGATGGTCACATTGTGCTCTTCCTGTGTGTATCAGACCAAATCTGGACCATTCTGCTCAGTTTGAGGTATTGATAAGCTAGATAAATCCATTGATGAACAAACACCAGGAAGAAGGGTCTTAAAATCATGTCACATGAGGATCATTTGAAGATTATAAAAATGAGAAGCAAAGGCGCAGCTAGTATATGATAAAACATGCGGAAGGAGAGGATGCTAGCAAAGAAGGGGTTCAGGAGGTAGGGAGTGCCAAATAGATTTTGACTTGATGAAAGCTAAGGATTCTGCAAAGCAGAGTTGAGGAGGATGACACAGACAGAGAAGACATTATGGGTAAAAATGGCGATGGGAGATACAACACTGTATCTAGGGCATAAGTAGGGCATTTTTTACTGGAGCATAGAGTATTCAAGGGGAAATAATATGTCCTATGCTGTAAAGGGCTACAACTGAGCAGATGCAAGGTCACCTAGCACTTGAGGCTAATTACCAATTGGATAATTCTCTATTAACGTGTTAGGAGGATGACCCTACTTAACTATTTATTCTGTGCTGGCTCTATCAGTGGGTGGAGTAGGAGGAGGAGGGTCATTCTTTGGAGGTAGAGAGAGAGGAAGGAGGTGGAGAGATTCCTATATCTAATCCCCTGAGAGCCAAAAGAACCAGAATAAAGACTTTTGTTTATCCTGACTCCAGCTGATTCTAAGATATCCAGGGTCACAATACCATAGATTGGAAATTGTAGAATATAAATTTCAAAGAAACTTGTATTTTTATTCCTTCCATATGAGTCCTCTATTTACTAGCAGTTTTGACGAACTGTTTTGTACATCATCTAACTGATAATCTATTGATATTCACAAAGACCAGATCCTACAGGGAAATCATCAAGAAGATTTTTCTTTGACCAGATGATGGAATAGAGATGAATCTAGATAGAATATAAATGATGGAAGAAAGAAAATAAATGATGGAAATGTATTATCTTGTTATCATTTTTAAAAATTCAGTATGTAATGGCTAGTCCATGAGACCAATTGTTGAAAATTGGGATGAGATTGAAGCAAACTGGAGTAATATTTGAAAGAAAAGAAGCAAATTCCACAGTTAATTTGATTCAGTCCAATTCAACAAGCATTTATTTCTCAGTAATTGTATATGCCAGGGACAGTGCTAGGCATTGGGCATACAGATATTAAAACAAACATGCAAAAAAGAAAGCCTCAATGAGTTGAAAGAAATAAAATTAAAGTTAATCATTGGTTACTGCCACAATATTTCATTCTGCGTGAGTTTGCAAAAAGCATCCATGGTGGCGGGGCTAGAATGCTGAACAAATTCATATCCTCTCTCAGGTTCTTGTTAACTTTTTGGCCTATGACTAGTCATTTAATTTCTCTAGGCCTGAATTTCATTATCTGTAAGAGGGATATTGAGCTGATGACCTTTTAATATCTCTACCATTTCTAAATCTACAACCATATCCTCCAACAAAACCAAGTAGACAATCCAGGGAGTAAATATTATGTTAAAACAAAGTGTCTATGGTTAACTTAACATGAAAGAAGATCACCAATGGGAGTCCTCACTCCATCAATACAAGTCACCATCCAACTAGGTCTGCCCAAAGTGGATAATTCCTCTCCATGTATTCCCAGTGTGCTAGACATTTTCCTCTAGGGCTTTCCTTCATCTAATTTATTCATTCCCTTATAATTTTAAATACTATTTTATTTTTCCTAAGTACATGTTAAAACAAATTTTTACATTTGAGAGTTTTTTAAAGTTTCTAGTTCCAAATTCTATCCCTTCCTCTCCTCTCCCATCCCTGAGATGATATGTCATCCAATATAGATTATATACGTGCAATTACATAAAACATTTGCATATCACATCTTCAGAGAAAGAACTGATATGTACTTATTTCTCTGTTTCTATCTTGTATGCATTGTTTATTATAATCTCCTTGATGGCGGGCATATCTTGGCTTGTTTGAGTGAACATAAAACATGGTGAGGCATCCATCTTGCAGATATTTCTCCAACTCCCATTGGTAGGCTAAGTTTCTAGAAGTCATTTGTATTTCCTAAGCAGGACAGGCTTTCTATCTCACCATTTTGCTGGTTTGTCATCAAAATCAAAGAGCATGAATATAAAACAAGTCTTCTTTGTTTCTTGAAATGGTCATGAAGTTCGAAGTGTGACTCATTGCTAGTAGACTGATTTGTTGCTGAAATAGAGAATTCCAATCTGGTTTACTGTATTTTACATAGCTCTCCAGGTCATGTTTAATTCTCTTCAAGTAAATACAAAGTGTTTTCAGGGTTATTTGTGTTCATACATCCAGCCCCAAGGCACCTATGATCCTTTCAAATTGATGAAGAATTTATTTATCCTTAATTCTTTATCCTTATGAAATACCTAGAAGAAGAAATCTAGAACTAATTCTACAGATTATACAAAATTAAATGTGATTATTAAAACTCAAAAAAAGAACCTAGACAATAATTCAAAATAACCTCATAATGCCCCATTTATGATACCAGAAACTATTACTGTCACCTGTACTATAAAAGTAGCATAGAAAAGCCTCAGTATATTAGAAAATGCTTTCATGAGTCACTGTAATCCTATATAAGTATTAATAATTCTAAAATAATAGTAATAATGATAACAAATAGCACTATAGAGTTCTTTGGAGTTTGCAAAGTGTTTTTCATTTATAGGAGCCCCATGAGGTACATGCTATTAATATTTTCATTTTACAAATGAAGCCACTAAGGCTAAGAGAGGTTAAATTATTTTTCTCAGTCTCCCAGCAAATAAATGTCTGAGGCAGAGTTTTAACTTAGGTCTTCCTAATTCAAAGCCTTCATCGAATTTACAATGTTTCTTGACTCTTTCCTGATCATCTCTTGAAGTCCCAACTCCAGACACCATATATATATGTATATATCTTCCTAAGTTCAAATCTGGCCTCAGACACTTACTAGTTGCAAAATCCTGGTCATGTCTTAACTATAAAATGAGTTGGAAAAGGAAATGGCAAACCATTCCAATATCTTTGCCAAGAATATTCCCAAAAAGAATTGGGAAGAATTGAACATGATTGAAAACCATTGAACTGAAAAGATTATCATCTACCAGGAAGACACCAAGTTCAAATCCAGACTCAGACATTTAATAGCTTTATGAGCCTGGGAAAGTCACTGAACTCTATTTCCCTCAATTTCTGCATCTATAAAATGACCTGGGGAAGGAAATGACAAACTATTCCTTTATCTTTGTCAAGAAAACCCCAGAAGGAATCATGAGGAATTGACTATTACTGAACAACAATAAAGGTGCATAGTGATTAAGGTATGTGGCCAAAGTCTGCAATTCAAAGGTCCTTCTTCTCCAAACCTTCCACTTCATCAACTTCCATGTTGCTCCTTGGAATTATCTGCAAAGCAAAATACAACACAAATGCAAGCTAGGAGAAAACTGGGACATGACTAGTAGAAAGCCAAATGTGAATCAATAAAGCAGTGTTGTTTTGAACAGCCAATAGGCTGTTTCCTGTTTTTATTAAAAGAAATATGACCTTCAGTAGCTCTGAAGAAACCCCTCAGCTATGCTCAGCAGGTCAATCCTTTATTAATTCACCTTGTCAGTTTTGTTCCCCACAATTTTAAAAGGATATGGAGAAAACAGAGAAGGCAGAAAGGGGTTGAGCCACATGTCTTCAGAAGTACTTCTTCAATTCTATTATTCTAAGATTTTGTATTTGAAATTTAATTTATTTTTTCCTAGAGAGAAAGAAGGTCAAATCCAAGTAAGAATAGCAACTATATCACCCCAAGAAGGAAGATAGGAGAGAAAAAAAGTGGATTTTTTTTTTAACTGCTGAGAAAAAAAGAAAACTCAGAAACAATATTTTTGTTGGGAATACTCCAGCCAGAATCTATAACCAGAGGAAATTACATTTGGCAGGAAGCCTGTATGGACACCTGAGGATTCTTAAAGCTTTGAATGTCTCTGGGTGACTCAATCTAAAAACAAACCCTTCTGAATTCATATCTTATAGTGGCTTTTGATGTCTTTCTAAGCTCCCCTTCTTACTCGGAGTATAAATGTTATGTGAAGAAACTCACCCAATAATTCAACTAAATTAGACTAACTCTAATCCTAAATGCACACTGATCAAGCTTCTACTTTGTGCGAGGGTTCGTAATAGATTTAGGAAATAAAAATTCAAAATTGAAAAATGTTCCTTGCCCTCAAAAGGAATATATTTTATGGGTATGGGGGAATTGAGCATATTTTTTTTTTTTCATGGTTAAGTAAAAAAAGAAAAGCTTAGAGAAGAGAAGGAAGGAGAGAGGCATTTGGCCAGAGAGAAAAAGCTGGGCCATTGACAATAAAAATGGAGATCAGAGAAATGCTACAGTGGTGAACAGTGGTGTGCCATGATAATAGCAAGAGCTGCCATTTTGGTAGAACCTTAAGATTTGCAAAACCTTTGGCTGCCATGACATTATCTGAGTCTCCTAACAAATGAGGGAGGAAGATATTACAGGTATAATGATCCTCACTTAAAAAAAAAAAAAAAGTAAAGTAATGCTTAGTGGGTTGATTTTTCTCACACAGCCTGTGTGGTAGAAGCAAGGTGTTAAAGATAGCATTTTATAGACTTGTCTCATTTCATCCTCAAAATCTTGTGAGATAATAATATTATCAATCCTACTTTGAAGAGAAATTGAGGCTCAGAAAGATTTAGTAACTTATCTTTGGCTACTCAGGTAAGTGAAGGGAAAAGATTAGGCAGTAGCTCTTCTTCAGTACCACTCACATTGTTTTAAGTATGTGTGAACACCTCTAGGAATACAGATATATGTATGTGTGCATATTTATTCAATTATAGCCATATCATTTTCATTTTTACAGTTTTGCAATCATCTGTAATGTTATGCAGTCAAAGCTGTGTTTGGTAAAGGTTTAACAATAAGATCTCAGGATTGGAGGAGAAATTCTAGCTACAGTATAGTTTCCATTTTAATCGGAATTAATTATAATTGCATTCACTTTGTATAATCTAGACAATTAGCAAAACAATAGATTAAGTCCTGATTTGCAGCCTTTGCTAATTTCTCAAGAGTGAGTGCTCCCTGAAAAATTTAACCATTATCTCTCAAGAGCTAGTTGAAGCTTGCTCCAGCAGCCCCCCAAAGACAATGGAAAAAACACTGGATATAAAGTCAGGGTTCAAATCTCAGCTCTTCCTCTTACTATCTGATGCTACAAAAGTGTTTCATTTTATTGCTTAGTTTCGTCATCTGTGAATCATGAGGCTTGATCTCAAAGGCCTATAAGGTGTTTTCTATTTCTCAATTGTTAAGTCCTATTTTTCCCCTTTCTTTTTTCCTATTTGGTAAGATCTAACTTCATGTTTAAGCATTTTAGAAGTGTGTTTATTGAATTTTTTTGATTCAGTGATATTTTATTTTACCCTAATCACATAGAACGACAATTTTAAACATTTTGTTAGTTTTTTTTTTTTTTTTTTATCTTCTTCTGATTTTGAACTCCAAGTTCGTTCTTCCTCCCTCCCTCTTGCTCCCATTCCTTGAGACATAAGCAGTCTGATATAGGTTATACATGTACAGTCATGTAAAACATTTTTATATTGGTCATTTTGCCCAAAACATTCAAAAGACTAGAAGGAAAAAGCAGAGGGGAAGTGAGAAAAAGATAGAAGAAAAAAAGGAGGAGAAGGAGAAATAGGAGGAGAAAGAGGAAGTAGAGATAGAGGAGGAGATAGAAGAGGAAGAAGGAAGGAAGGAGAGGGAAAGAAAGAAAGAAGGAGAAAGGGAAGGAAGGAGGGAAAGATAAAGGGAAGGAAAGGAAGGAAGAAAATGGAGGGATAGAGAACAGTGGAGTGGAAGGAAGGAAGAGGAAAGAAAGAGAGAAGGAAGGAGAAAGGGAAGGAAGGAGGGAAAGATAAAAGGAAGGAAAGGAAGGAAGGAAATGGAGGGAGAGAGAACAGTGGAATGGAAGGAAGGAAGAGAAAAGAAAGAGAGAAGGAAGGAGAAAGGGAAGGAAGGAGGGAAAGATAAAAGGAAGGAAAGGAAGGAAGGAAATGGAAGGAGAGAGAGCAGTGGAGGGGAGGGAGGGAGAAAAAAAATATTTGCTTCAGTTTATATTCAGACAATATTAATTTCTTCTCTGGAAGTGGACAGCATTTTTCATTGTGAGTCCTTTTGTATTGTCTTCGTCATTGTTTTGCTGAGAATAGCTAAGCTATTCACAGTTCATCATATACTATTGCTATTTCTGTTATGTTTTCCTGGTTTTGCTCATTTTATTTTGTATCAGCTCATGGAAGACTTTGCAGGCTTTTATGAAATCATCCTGCTTGTCCTCTCTTACTGCACAATAGTATTCTATCACAATCATATGTCACAAATTGTTTAAGCCGTTACTCAATTGATGGATTTCCTTTCAATGTTTAATTCTTAGCTACCACACACACACAAAAAGAGTGGCTATAAATATTTTTTGTGCAGATAGGTACTTTTTAAAAATCTCTTTGGGATACAAAACCAACAGTAGTGTTGCTGGATCAAAGAATTTACACAGTTTTTTAGCCCATTGGGCACAGTTCCAAATAGGTCTTCAGAATGGATGGATCAGTTCACAACTTCACCAAAAGGCCATTAGTGTATTGGTTTTTCCCACATCTGAGCTAGAATGGTGAGATTTACATATATATATGTGTGTGTGTGTGTGTGTGTGTGTGTGTGCATATATATACATATATATATATAAACTATATTTAGTTTAGCCTTGATACAGTCAGTCAACCAATGAGAATTTACTGAGCCTTCACCAAGTGCCACACTCTTTACTAAGCACCAAGGATACAAAAGAGATAAAACCAGGACTTACATTCAATAGGTTTACATTCTAATTGGAGAGACAAGATACCCATTACTAAGCATATATAAAATACATAAGAGTTTCTGGGATAAATAAAACCTAGTCACAACTCATATTTATGGAATGCTTTTAAGATATCGAAGGTACAGCTTTTGCAAACTCATTTGATCCTCATAACAACTATCTGAAATGAATGTTATTATGTTTCCCGTTGTACAGATTACAAAACTGAGGGTTAGGAAAAGGGAAAAGCCAGTTAACCAGAATCCCACAATGAAAGCATTGAAGATGGTGCTCACAGGGATGGTTCTGTCATTAACTGTGTCCTAGTACATAGGCTTCATGCTGGTGATATATTTCTTTCTGGCAACGTGGACTGTCTCACTGATTTCCTGTGTGGATCTTATTTTGGGGGATATGCATTCTGTTTCAACTTCTTGGAAAAGAGAGAGGCAATAATTTTCCAGTGAAGATGGAAGGTAATAAATCATCATGAGGTTACTATTTTAGTCATATAATTATATAATTAATTTGATTGAATTGATGAGTGATGGCCCTCATGGGCAAGGAGAGATGATCATAATATGTAGTTTGATATAGTCTACATATTGTCTAATCCACCCTCCTCCCTCTTTAGACTTAGCAAAAAGAGCCTGTGTCCTCTATGTGCTGGAGATGAGACTGGCATCGGTCTGCACAGCCATTGCTAGCTCATTAAGACCTCATGGCTCCCCAGTTTTATCAACAGTTAAGTTCATTCTAGGGAAGTACTCCCAATATTCAGAGGTATGGGGAATCCCACTGGCAGCAGCTAGAGTGCTGGATTTGGTAATTAGAGGAGAATTTTATCTCTCATCAGAGACATACATAAGGCAGATGACAGTCATGTACATGCTTGACAACTTTGACAACTTTTGAGGGTTAGGGTCACTGGGAAATAATAAAGCTATATTTAAAAATCACCAATAATTTTGTTTTGTGCTTTTTTAAGTGTAGGAAAGAATATATCTTCAAGAAAGATTTTCATGAAAATACACATGACAATATTTACTCTTTTTAGGGTAGATTGTTAAAGGGTTAAATCTTGTCTTCTTGCATATCTCTCACATGCAGAATAGGTTGTTTCTCAATCATTTTTCTGCACTGGAGTTTTGCTGCCTCTCTGTCTAATTCATTCATGATGCTTCAACTTGTTTAATTTGAAAACATTACAAGATGTTGTTTTTCCCTGCACCGAATGGCTGAGAAGGGTTTAGAGAAGTTGTCAGGTTTAGGCTGGACTTTCCAAAATGATTGAATGACAGTTTTTATCTTACAGTTTATTTTTGGGGAAAAAAAAAAAAAAAAGTTAAGCGCACGTTTCCTTGTTCATTTTTCTTTCCATGATCATTAACTAAGGCAGAGTGTTAGGGCTTTTCTTCAGACTTCTGTGGGCTGGGTTAATTATGTGTTCTATCTCTTCTTCTTCTTCCCTCCCACACTGCAGTTTCTATGAGTAGACTAATGCCAGGATCCTGGGAGTTTCTGTTGCTTTCTTCTCCATCTCCTTCAACTGAGGCTGTATTTCATGCTTGTTTGTTCCTATCACAAAATTCCCAATATAATAGAATATTTACATTATCTCAAGACAGATAATTAGAGTACTTCAACTTGAGCTTTAATTTCTACTTTTTGTGTTGTATGACATTGAGCAATTTATTCACCTTCCCTGAATCTTAGAAACTTGGGAAATGTAGGATTTCTGTCTCTCTGTCTCTCTGTCTCTCTCTGTCTCTCTGTCTCTGTCTCTGTCTCTGTCTCTGTCTCTCTCTCTCTCTCTCTCTCTCTCTCTCTCTCTGTTTCTCTGTCTCTCTCTCTCTCTCTCTCTGTCTCTCTCTCTGTCTCTCTCTCTCTTCTCTCTCTCTCTCTCTCTCTCTCTCTCTCTCTCTCTCTCTCTCTCTCTCTCTCTCTCTCTGTCTCTCTCTCTCTCTGTCTCTCTTTCTCTCTCTGTCTCTCTCTCTCTCTCTCTGTCTCTCTCTCTCTCTGTCTCTCTCTGTCTCTCTGTCTCTCTCTCTCTCTCTCTCTCTCTCTCTCTTTCTCTCTCTCTTTCTCTTTACTTCTCTCTTTTAAAGGAACTAACAAAGATTTTCTATAAGAAACCTCAGCACACATCAATAGGTAGTCCTGATAAATGCCCCATCATTTTTGTTAAGCATGTGGAAGTAGGATTAGATGGGACCATAGTATGATCTCATCAGATGAAGAAGACATGATGGTGAATTTATCAATTGCTGTTTCTCCTGATTGGCTAATACTATTCTTTAGTGGAAGGAGAAAAAGAAAAACAAGAGAAAAACAGCTATGGGGAAAGCAGTTCTTCTATCACTCACTGCATTCAATAAAAGCATTTACACAGAAACATTTTCCTGGCAATTTCCTTCAGATATTCCTGGTCTGTAGAACCAGCCATGGGTTCCACCCAGAACCACTGCTGTCTACTCACTTTCCCTTGTCTGAAATGATACATTCCAGAAGAAAAATGAGCAATTCACTGGGCATCTTAGGGCCCATCCAGGATCACAACCCCATAAGGAGTGTCTGCTTGGTGTGTCGTAAAAGAAAAATATGGCTACAATAACAGTTCTGAATTACTAACTCATCTTGTCAAGTACAGAAAATAAAAAGGCAAAAGCCCATCCTTTAATGAGTTCCCACTATTTATGGCTTCAGCATGGTGATTAATTAACCAGCATGGTGGAATCATGTTTTAAGACTATTGTGCATCCAGTTGAGAATTGAATTCAGAGAAACACCCCCACCCCCATTCAGGAAGTCAGCTAGCTCTTCTGACAATGTTTCAATGATGTAGAATTTCTGTGATCTCATCAGTGTGTATCCCTACATTGATACAGATAACAATTTAGGCAACTGGGGTTAACTGATTTGCCCAAGGTCACGCAGCTAGGAAATATTGTATCTGAGACCAGAATTGGATTCAGATCCTCCTGACTCCAGGGCCAGTGCTCTCTCCATTGCTCTAGCTAGCTGCCTTGCTTAAGGTCCTTTCTCAACTCTTCTGAAGAGAACACAACTCCATTGGACTAGATACATTGTTCAAATAGAAAAATATACACTTGCTAAAAAGATTACTTTGTGGAGAAATCATACAGGGTAAACACTCACAAGAAAAAGTAATACAAGGATACTCTCAAAGTGTCTCAGAACTTTGGAATTGATTGTATGACACGGGAGACACTGGCACAAAACTACCCAGCATCATGTGCCCTCATCAGAGAAGGTGAATTAAATTAGCCCCAAAGAAACACAAGAGGCACAAAGTTAGAGGCCCAAATGTTCATAGCAACTATTTGTGTCTGATCAGTAGCAGAGCATTCCAAGCTTGAATTATTCTGATCAGCCACAGTTGGATACACTAATGTCATTTTGGTCCTCTTCAAGAACAAAGGACAACAACCAACAGATAGCAACCTGTCCATTTCTCTCCATCTGAGACTCTCATCTCTCTCCTTCCGAAAACTTGAAATATAATTCATCTACTCTACTAGCTAAGTTGCTAACCCTACATATTTTTTCTCTTTTTTTTTTTTTTTTGTTTAGAGAATATTATTTTCAAAAAGGGGAAATCCTGAAATATTCAGAGTTCAAATTCCTCTGTTATTAATATTATGGTGAGCTGTCAAGCTTCTTTTGTTTCTTCAGAACTTCATTCTAAAACATTTACTATAGCCTTTGAGTTGTCTTCATTTTGCAAAAATTTAGTTTATCAAATCCCTTTTATCTGTTTTCCCAAAGCCCCTATCACACGGCTCCTGGCTTTCTCTCCTTCATCACAAACTCTAAGAAGGGGTAGTAACTTCCTCCACAAAATCCCCATGATCCCAGAAAAGGGATAGAACTGAGCAAATGCATTTGGATAATGGAGCATGTGAGACTAATTGCCAATTGGAAGGTTCCCTATTAACTTGTTTGAAGGCTGACCCTCCCCAGCTGTTCTGTGCTGACTTGATTGGTGGGACAAAGACGGGGAGTGACGTGTGTGGGAGGAGGAGGAGGAGGAGGAGGAGGAGGAGGAGGAGGAGGAGGAGGAGGAGGAGGAGGAGGAGGAGGAGGAGGAGGAGGAGGAGGAGGAGGAGGAGGAGACTGAGACACTCAAGCTCAGTCTCTCCTGGCGTTTGAGGGAGGAAGGTGTGTGTGAGATTGTTAGACCTAATCCCCTGACCTTGACTGTAAAAGATCAAGAATAAAGATGTTTAGTGATCCTGACTCCAGCTGATTTCTGGGAAGACAGAGTTCCAGCAGATCCCTGTATACAGTTTCTCCCAGTGGGAATCAGAAGTGGAATAAGTTCCATTCTTGATGCTTACTCTGCCTTTTGAAGGATGAAATCATCATAAAGACAAGACATTATTAGCTTCCATGCTTCTGATGGTGAGAGAAGTCTAGCAGGTATCTAGGAAATTTGACAATCCATCTCATTGCAATTCCAAGATTTGTGCTGAGTTGATGACCCATTTCCCTCAATCCTTCTCTCTTTAATCTGTCTTTCTGGTGAAACTGTAGTATAATGATGTCAAAGTCACTTTTTTTTCCATCCATAAATATTTATTCATATGCATTCCACCTGGGATCTACCTCCCCTTGGATGCTAGATTTCTGCATATGAATATACCTACTTCAGAGATACTCTCTCCATTATTTACTTGCTGCTTTTCACTTAAAAAAAAAAAAAAAAAAATTACTCATCCAGAACTCTATGGCAGTCATGGGTTTCACCCTACTAAAGCTCAGTGTCTAGTGCATATGGTAGGAACTTAAATGCTTAATGACCCAACTTGAAAAATATGTGTGTATTTCTCTCTCTCTCTCTCTCTCTCTCTCTCTCTCTCTCTCTCTCTCTCTCTCTCTCTCTCTCTCTCTCTCTCTCTCTCTCTCTCTCTGTCTCTCTCTCTTTTTGTCTCTCTCTCTACCTCTGTTTCTGTCTTATCACTGTCTCTGTCTCTGTCTCTCTGTCTTTGCCTCTTTTTCTCTCTCTCCTCTCTCTTTTTATGTAGCACAAATCAACCATCTACACCCAAATTTAGGATCCAGGAAAGAGAATGAGGGGGCTTAATACAAAAAAGCATTGATCTACTCTCAGGTCAGACCACACAGGGAGTATTGTGTTTAGTTCTGGGTACTGTCGTTTAAGGACATTAATGAGAGAGTAGATCTTCACTTTTTTGTGTGTTCTGAGCCCCATTTGCTATCAGGTGAAGCTATGGACCTCTTCTCAGAATATTGTTTTTAAGTATATAAAATAGGGGCAGCTAGGTGGTACAGTAGATAGAGTAACAGCCTTGAATTCAGGAGGACCCGAGTCCAAATCTGGTCTCAGATACTTAACACTTCCTAGCTCTGTGACCTTGGGCAAGTCACTTAACCCCAGCCTCAGGGGGGGAAAAATGCATATAAAATAAACACATAAAATTACAAAGAAAATCTATTCTATTGAAATAGTTATTGACATTCATATTTTTCAAGTTTGCAATTCCCAGGTTACAAACTGCTGAGAGAAACTTTAAGATTGCTTAGGGAGTCTTGATTTCAGGGTATATTGAACATCTCTAGCTTTGAAAAAGAAGACCATGAGAAGTATTTCCAGTGTTTCAAAACTTATCATTTGGAAATGTCATGACTTGATAGGAGTTGTAAAGAAAATTTCAACTTGAAGTTAGGAAGAAGTTTGCCAACTATTTAAATTGCCCTGAAGTAGATTGGCTGCTTTGAAAAGTACATTTAGCCTCATTAAAAGTCATTTAACAAAACTTGATGACCATTTTTAGATCGGTCAAAAGGAAGGATTCTTTTTCCAGGCATGGGTTAGACTAGATGACCAAATGTAGTCTCTTATAATGTTTAGCCTTCTGAAATTCAGTGGAAGTGGTGAGAGGGCTTGCACTCATGAAACCTGTACTTAGGATGACGTTATTAATTCCTGCTTTATACAATGCAGAATCTCAGAGTTTGAAGAAACTCCAGAGCTCATCAAGTCCAATCCACAATAATGGCAGTCATCCATCTGATGACCTTTAGTACCTCTTGTATTTTCCTTGCTTTAATGTCAGGGAAGCTCTTAGAGTTACTTGGGCACTTAAGTGACTTTGTCTGGCTCCCATATCTGGAAGAAGTGAGACAGATCTAGATCTTCCTGGCTTTCTTATTTATCTCCCACATCATACTTTCTCTAGTCAAAATAGTTCTGGGTGGCAAAGAGAGGGGAAGACATTCCTTTACTTTTCCATTAGGTTCTCTGTATCCGGGATCTATTCATAAAATGTGTGAGTTCCTTCAGCTTTAATCTTT